>NW_028261381.1:140339820-140517320 GCF_051295495.1 Thamnophis sirtalis
TCTGCAAAGGGTTCTATACTGAAGTAGCCCTTTGAGATCTCAGTTAATATTGTTTCATCTAAAGGGGTATATTTTCCCCTGTAAAGCAGCCAATAAACTGTTGGGCTTAATCTGTAAGAAAGTAAAGTGCTGTAACAGAAAGAGATAAGGGTACTTGAGGCAACATGAGCAGAAAACACTTTTTTTTTCAAGCCACACCAGGAAAAAGCATTTGCAGATTGAATTTGCCAGGGAAGGGAACAAAAGCTGAGATCATTCTTCTGCACTTAAAAATGCTGCTATCCTGTTCTAGGTAGTGCATACAAGTCTTAAATCACTTTCCTCGAGTCCACTTGGCTTTGCTTTCCAAGATACAAGGAGCATTTTCATAGAACATCACAACACCCAGTCTTCATCTTTCTTCTTTAAGAACCAGTGGTTCTGACAGCTGGACATTGGAAGAACAGAAAATGGCAGCCAGCTGCTATTCTTTCCCCTTCCTTGTTCTTTCTTAACATTATTTCTCTTCATAGAAAGGGTAAAAAGAAAAGTAGAGAAAAAGCAAATAGTATATGGGGAGTGGGAGTGAGAGCAGGAAATCTGTTCCTTGTCACAACTGAAGAAGCAAGGATAGAATAAGGCAAGATATTAGTGTGCCCTAGGTGCAGAAATGGGCAAGGAGGAATATGGGTGAGGTGGGAATTACATAGCAGTCTGCTCCATAATTCTAAAGACATAGGGCAAAAACTGACTTTGCAGAATTTCTTCTAGAAAACGCATTTTCAAATGCCTGAAAATGGCTGAAAAATGGCCCAAAATGGCCTGTTCCTTGGCTGAGCCATTTTCAGGCCAAGAACAATCTACAAAATGGCCTGAAAATGGCCTAAGAAACAGCCTGGTTTTTGGTCATTTTTGGGCCATATTCTGGTGTTCCGGTGCCCACAAAGACCAGCTGGCCTGTGCACATGTGCAAGCCAGAAACCAGAAGAACAGGTGGCGATGGCGCACATGCCCACAGAGAGGGCTCTGCATGCCATCTCTGGCACGCTTCCCATAGGTTCACCATCACGGGACTATTAAAGCATAAACGGTAGTAAAAAAAACAAGCTGGTTAAAATATTGTTGGACTTCCAAATACAAACTAATGAAAGTCATTAGTTCACAGCACACCAGATTTAATTGTGGTAGAAAAAAGATGGTGTGGATAATTGATGTGCAAATAACAGGAGATAGTACAATTCAAAAAACTGGAGAAGAGCATAAGTTATCAAGATCTGATAATCAACATTGAAAGATTATGGAGCAAACAGGGCATGGTGATTTCAATGGTTGTTGGCACCCTGGATGTTATACAAAAAAATCTTGGTACCTAGAAAATGTGCTCATTGACAAAATGTCAATCTGTCAACAACAAAAAGTCATAATGCTTGGATCCACACACATGCTACACTGATAAATTACAACTTCCTAGGTTCTTCGAAAGAACTCAATTCACCTGAAGAACTGTGACCTCACAGTTTTGTGTATAGGGTATAATGGTAATAATGACCCAAGGATAGCATATGTGGTAATTTTTAGTCCACTGAGATGCTTTTCTGATGTTTCAGAAATTTGATAGTTTATTTAGTACTATTTAACAGCTAACTAAAACATATATAATTTGGACTGATGATTGATCCACACTGTGTTTAAATAAAAAATCACCAGGAGTAGGAGTCTTAGATTATCTTTTTCTTAATATACACATTGATGTGATTTTTTTCCAATATAACATTGAGTTGTCCTCATTTCCCATAATGTATAGTTTTTGTATGGTACAACAGAAAATTTAGCTCAATAAATATGTACTATTATGTTCACATTAAAATATAACCCAAATAACATTTTCTGCAGCTCTAGTAAGTTCCTCTTTTCCTATTTCAATGCAATGCCATTTTAATTGTTTTGTGTTGCCATATGAATTTATCCTTTTCCATTCATGTTTTACAAGAGAAGCAAGCATTTTAAATATATAAATAGGAGGGAAAGAAATGAGGTTGGGGAGAAGCCAAACACTTCACCAAACAATCAGGTTCAATTTACAATGGTAGAGATGTCTTGACATATTTTCTGCATTCTGGGCACAATAAGGGACCTTCAAGATCATCAGGACTTTTATTCTTCTTGCAAAGCACAGAAGAGTTCACATGTGAACAGACATTTTCTGTTTTCCAGGTGTTTTTTTTCCCTGAAGCCACAATGAAGGTGACAAAGAAGAGAGAGAAAGAGAAGGCAAATAAATACCATCAGAACCTGCAGATTACATCCGTTTAAATAAAATAGATAATATGTGTGCCCTGAGAACTGACCTTTACCATACAAAAGAAGGTTATGTTTTAGACCTTATTTCCTTGCTCTGCTTATTTGTATTGAGAGTAATGTAGTTAATGTGCAGCGGAGAAAAAAAATTTGAGTAGTTTTGGTATTTATTCTATTTCTCTTCCTAGAAAATGTTCTGAAATGCCACAGTGATAGTGAAGGTGGCTGAGGTTACTGTTCCCCGTGGAAAGCGGGAGAGTTCTCTAAGTCAAAGCAAGCATTTTATCCCTTTAAAAGTTATTGGCTTTTCATACTGCCTTTTATTTCACATTGCAGAGTGATTTGCAAAGCCTTTGCAGCATAAATATGTGGCATGAACTGACAGGCAAGAATTATTCCATATTTTTTTTTAAAAAAGTTAGTTTTATTCTTACTTCATTTGCCCTAATTCAAATTTATATCACTTAACATCTACACAGTGTTTCCTTAGATATTAACAGATTACCCTACTTTGTCTCTTGTTAAGTAGAGCTAATTTTTTATTCCCATATTGCAGATGGGAAAGTTGAGGCTGAAGCTAATTCCCTCCCCCACCTCTTAATAGTTTGACATTTATGCTGTTGTTTTATACACAGTTCACTTTAGATTTCAAGGTATGTTTGACACGAAGCTCTACTTTAGATTCCTGTTCATGGATTTATCTGACACCAGCAGACAGTTACTAGCTGCCATTTTAAATATGTTAAATATTGCTGCAGGCAGTCCATGAAAATTAAAGTGACAGGCTGTGGACCCTAACACTTAGTATGGGAGCTCCCGCCAAGTATTACCATATGCAGGACCTGGCAAGATACTAAGACCCTAGTACCTGCCTGGGGATATGCCAGAATGATCATGTTGAAAGCAATTAGCCATGTTTCTTCTCTGGTTATAAGTTACTTTCAGTACTAAGGAAAAGTTTAACAATTCCTTTCCATTACAGCCCAATGTATTATAGGGGAGCTATTCAGTGTGCAAAGTAGCACAAGTACAAAAAAGAGAATGGTAAAAACCCAAATTCAAGTCACATAGGAGAATTCATGTGCCTAACTGAAAGTAAACAAATGAAACACACAAAGCCAAAAGCAAACAAATGAAATGTGATTGAACTAGACATCCTGTGATAAAAATGAATGGCATTTGGGGAGACAGTTTCGGCGCTCGTCAAAGGGCTTAGGCAGGTTTTCCCAAAGCAGCAACCTTCCTTCGAGCGTGCAGTTGCCAAAGCTGAACTACGAGATTTGCCAGGTTGGTTAAGAAATTGCTCCCATGACGCTCTCTTGCCTCTTGCCCTTGGACTCAGAATCCCATACTGTATGTTGCAAATACCATATGCCCTCTAATAGTCCTCCCAAGCAGAGAAAACCCTATGGAGATAAAATCCAGGTTGCTCACTTAAGTCATTAGGTCCATTTCATGCTCATTAACTGGCTAAAGCTTGAAATGAGCATGTCTTTTGCCTAGCCCTTCATTGCCGCCCCCTCTGGACACTTTCTATTCCCAGGCTTCTGGACATTGCATATTCCCTCATCTCCTCTGGTGGTTTCAAACCTTATTTGAGGGTAGGCTAATCCCATCACAATCTTTCTCAGGCCAGGTAGACAACAGAATGAGCAACTGTAATGCCCTTTGAAGTCATTACTGACCCTCAGGGGGATGAAGAGGCCTTGCTAAGTGGTTTGTGCTTTTTCAACCCATATTATGTTGTTCCTGAGACTCCTTTGCATGGACAAGGGCATAAGGGAACTTAAATGGCCTGTTGGGTATTCATTAAAGAAAGTACTTCCATAGGAAGAAGAAGAAGACCAAAATAAATCATCCCAATTGATTAGAGCATAGGACTGTAGTCTTTTTTTAAAAAAAAAATCATGCTTAAAACGTGATTTGTAAAACTTGTTGGGTAACTTCCAGTCAACTCCCTTAAGTGACTTTTTGAAATAAAATATTCATCTGAAAAATGACCACATTTTGAAAATCACATATAGCTCTGTTTACTGCAATGCAGAAAGGATATTGCAGAGCCCCCAAACCAGAGGTGGGTTTCTACCTGTATGGTTCCAGTTCGTCCAAATAGGTAGTAACTCTGGAGGACACGTAACCATACCAATTCAATCCTTGGTGACGCCATCTTGATTTTCTGTTCTGAGCATGAGCAGAACAGTCTTCATTGAAAAAATATTTTTTTTTCCTTTTTAAATGTTGTGTGCATCCACAGACCTTTATAATGTAAATGACAGCCTGCATTGAGCAAAACATTTTCTGACACCGAACTGGTAGTAATGGTGGCAGGAAACATGTAGAAAACACACCCCAAGGAGTAGAACTTTTGGAGGGAATGGCTTGTTGCATTGTCAGAATTTAGAACTCATCAGAAACAATAGAAAAGATCTATTTTTTCCCAAAGAAAAGGGGAGGCAGTAAGTAGGCTGGTCCCTTTTACTATACATCTAGCTTTTTAAGGTGTGTGGGTCTGCATTTGTTATACTATGGAGACACAAAAAATTATGTTGTGCATCCCTTAGCCATACACTGAAGTGGTACAATTATGGTAGCTATTTGTCTAGTTCAATTCCCAAGTCTTCCTAGGATTGATAAGTTAACAGATGGAGGATTGAGAAATGGAGGCACCTGGACTCATTATTAATGTCTTCCTCCTTGATAAGCTACAAAATCATCCAAGCCAGCTATAGAGGTTGTCAGATTGTTTTAAAGATAAGGAGTGCCATCTGAAATCGTTCCGCAATGCAGAGTAACACATGTGACAAAACTATGCCCATATATATGACCCTGCATAGGGCCTAGTGTTGGGGAAAGGCAAAACCCCTGCTGCCTTTATAGATTGGAAGTATTTTTCTAGTCCAGCTTCCAGATTCCTTGTCACTCATAATATCGGATGAAATGCTTCATGAACCAATCATGCAGCTGCCCTGAAAATCTTCCAGAGGAGCCATCAAACACCCTATTAACACACTTACTGACACTGGTCACAGATGACTGTCTTTCTAACATGCCAGACTCTGAAAATATAAATAGTTTTGGTGGAGGTTTCCTTGAATATGAACGCACTAAGCAGATAATGCTGTGTATTAATGTAAAACTCCTATTTTTTTAATGGAACTAAATGTAGTGTGGCCTTAGTTTGGGGAATGTAGATGCATGATTCATTTATTAAGCCAAAAGATTTAGCAATATTTAGCAATATAAAAATAGTTATGATTATTAGATGGTTGATGGTTGCATGTGCACAGAGGTGTAGGTGTGTGTGTGTGTGTGTGTATGATCTCTTGAATATTTCCCATACATGAAATATTTTCTCAAGCTATTAACATTCCTGTTCTTTGTGGACATCACACTCTTCTGTAATATTCCAAAACTGCTCCTTTCCTCTCAGCATCAGGGATTATCATGAACACTTTATGAATCATTGCATTCTCATCATCCTTTATGAGTACGCTTTTGAATCAAAAATACACACAGGTACTGTTTTGCGATTGGCAAAGCTTTGATTGGCTTTTCTCATTTATCAAGTTATAATGCATTTCAGAAATCTACTCAGAAGACAATACTCTGAATTCTCAACAGAAATAAAAGTTTGGGACTGATTTTATTTAAGTGAAGGTTCTGTAGAGATGCAGGCACAAAACTGTTATTTTATAAATACTTAACTTGGTAGATAGAGGCTGGAAACTGCTATCATAGAAAATATATAAAATAAGTGTGTACTCTGGCATGCTGGGGAGAAAACACAGTAACTCTATCATATTCATCTATCTGTCTGTCTATAATCAACTGTGTTTCCCCTAAAACAAGACCCACCTCAAAAAGAAGCTCTATTATGTTTTGAATGCATGCACTCAAATTAAGCATTACCCCCAAAATTAGCCCCATTTAAGACCCCACCCAGCCTGGATTCCAGGGGGTGGACGAGGGAAAAAATAAGCTAGGGTGGGGATGAGGGATGGGGCTGCCCTATTTACCAGACCTCACAGACCCCAACACCTGCTTTGCCTTCTTCTACAGACATTTCTTCTGCAGCCCACTTCTTCTGCGGCTGGTTGCCGCTACTTACATGTATTTCCCCTGGCCTCCATTTAGCCATCAGAGCCTTCTGAAAAGCCCTCTGCAGGTGAGAAACAGGCTCCAGATTGACATGCATGGCACCCCCTAATCTCTGTTTCGCCATCAGACGCCTTCCGTAAAGTGGCGGCAAGTGGCCTCAGAACTGGAACATCAGCAGGCTCCTGCTGGGTGGGGCTGTTGGTGCTGAGGTGCGAGGTGAGTCAATAATTAGACCTATCCAAAAAGAAGCCCTAGCCATTTTTTCAGTGGTCAAAATAAGATTGGGTCTTCTTTTTGGGGAAGCATGGTATCTATCTATCATTGATCAATCTGCCTGCCTGCCTGCCTGCCTGTCTGTCTATTATCTATCAATCTATCTAACATCTATCTATCTATCTATCTATCTATCTATCTATCTATCTATCTATCTATCATCTATCATCTATCATCTATCATCTATCATCTATCATCTATCATCTATCATCTATCATCTATCATCTATCATCTATCATCTATCATCTATCATCTATCATCTATCATCTATCATCTATCATCTATCATCTATCATCTATCATCTATCATCTATCATCTATCATCTATCATCTATCATCTATCATCTATCATCTATCATCTATCATCTATCATCTATCATCTATCATCTATCATCTATCATCTATCATCTATCATCTATCATCTATCATCTATCATCTAAAAAGTCATGGTGACACAGTGGTTAGAATGCAGAACCTCAGGCTAACTCTGTCCTCAGTCTTCCATCCTTCTGAGGTCCGTAAAATGAGGACCTAGATTGTTGAGAGGCAATATCCTGACATTGTAAATTGTGTAAAGAGTGCTATTGCTATCTAGCTATCAAATGTATATAGCTCCACCCACCTACCCCCATTTCACCAAAAGCAATTCTGGACAGCAATTAACAATCAGATTAAAAATAAAAAATAAAAATAAATATACAATTTAAAAATTCGTATTAATAAATATTATAAAAATGAAAAATTCAGACCATAGAAAAGGGAGGATAAAATGGCCATCTTAACAACAGAACCATCTGAGCAAGTCTCTGATTGCCAGAGAACCCCAGGCCTTACAACATAGCCAGGTCTTGAGACAAAAACTACCAATCCCCAATTCAGCATCAGAGAGATGAAGGGCATTTTTTTCTTCCAAACCCTAAATAAAGCAATATGTTTCTCAACACTATGGTCCTTAATGTTTTATGAAGAAGATGAATGTAGTTTAGCATAAGAAGAATGATTCCAAGTAGCTACCTGCGGAAAGAGTTAGGTTAAGTGTCTCCACAATTATATTTCTTCTCCTAAACTCTCCTTTTATTTATTTTACTGGGGGGCAAATGAAGTACACAAGTGCTTAAACCCTGAGAAGCATTAATTTCCCCCCTTCCTTCAGATCCAATTTATTCTATTACTAAATAGTGCCAAAGGTAATGTATTTAAAAGAGATGTTGAAGTGATCAGGTTGAAATTTATGTTCACTAAAGGAAAGAGGTGGCTTAATTGAATTGGTGCACTTAACTCATTAACCCTTTGCCTCTAGGACTAATAAGGATGAATCCAGGGTTGTTAATAATTGCAATGGCACAAAGTTGTGCTTTTCATTGCTGTTTAGAAGAAAAGAAAGAGGGCAAGAAAAATTTAAAAAAGAATGGAAGGAGAAATTGCTTAGCCAGGTGAAATTAGTTCACAACCAACTGAATATCAGGTTATTTTCTTGCTTCTTAAGATGTAAATAAGGACAGGTGAGAAATTCATTTATTCATAATTTTATTAATTTATTTCAATTCAGTTCTTCTCCAAGCACATAGGGCAATTGGAACATACTGACATGACTAAATCCATAGTTTTTCATATTTTGGAATGTTTTTTGCTACTTAAGAAAATCTCCTCAATGGTCCTGTTTGAGCTCCATTAATGTCCAAATGCAGTCATCATCTGCATTTGTTATAAAACCAAGTGATATGCAGTCTTTTCAGCATACCATTCCAGAAATTAAATGGATTTTTTATGAGAGTCCCATATAATGAGGGGTTAAATAAACATATCATAATGTAATGGTGCCACCTCCACATGA
Source organism: Thamnophis sirtalis (assembly GCF_051295495.1). Taxonomy (NCBI): domain Eukaryota; kingdom Metazoa; phylum Chordata; class Lepidosauria; order Squamata; family Natricidae; genus Thamnophis; species Thamnophis sirtalis. The sequence continues at coordinate 140,348,302 of NW_028261381.1, forward strand.
CACTTAGATATGTATATGAATATCTCTATATCTCTCTTTGGGTATGTGTATGTCTGTCTCAAACAATTAACAAAACAACAAAAGGTAATACAATAGTGATAATGCTTTAATCACCTACTAGTGATTAAAGTAGATTACAAATTAAGGGGGAGTTATTCCCCCCCCCCTTTAGTTTTTTTTTAAAAAAATCTCTATGAGACAATACAATAACTTTACTAAAATACTGAACAATGCCATTTCCTTTTTTACTGCCTTTTTAAAAGCAATATTTATGCAATAGTGAAATAGAATATGGGAAAATGGTCTCAAAAATCAGGTTATCAAAACATGATAGACCAGATAGGTAAAAATTGTCCATGTTACAGTATATTCAAGACCATCTGTTTCAGATAGAATCTGCTTAACCATCACATTCAGTTAAGAGAAAGTGCTGTCAGTAGTTACCTCTGCAAAGTTTAGGTTATAGGATGGTTTTTTCAGTAGCAGCCCCTTACTCTGGATAAAGTGGGTTCCCATTACTTGCCCTAGCTTCTGTTCACCTAGCAGTTCAAACCATGCAAATGCAAATAGATAAATAGGTATCACTTCAGTGGGAAGGAAACAGCAATCCATGAAACCTTTGCATTTAATCATGCTGGCCAGAAGTGGGTTGCTCTCTGTTCAGCCCGGATTGGATAAACCACTGGTAGCGGCGGTTGGAGGCTCCGCCCACTGACTCGGACATGCGCAGAAGCATTTGCGTGCATGCGGGAGTGCACCCAAAATATTAGTAAAAAAATTGGCAACCCACTACTGATGCTGGACACATTAACACAGAAAATGTCTTTGGACAATGCTGGCTGCTGCAGGTAAGAAATGGAGATAAGCATCGCACCTCTAGATTCGGATATGATTGGATAGGAGAAACTTTTACCTTTGCTTTTTCATATTTTTATTATTGAAAACTGCCCAGAATCTAGTAATTTTTGTAAATAAAGAAACCAACTTGGCCTTCTCTTTGCAGCCTGTAGTGCTTTTCCAGAAGTAATGCCAAAAGTAACTGGACACATACTAAGAATTCAACTGTGAAAAGAAAACTCATGAAAATTAGGAAAGGACAAAATATTTTTACAAAATCCTGTCCTTAGACAATCTCACAAGCTGAGGTCCAGGTGATGCTTTGTACCCCGTAACCTATTTCTTCACATCTTTCTTTTCTCCTTTTAGAAGATGTTCTAATCATATTTTCATAAATCAATATTTAGCCTGTCCTAACACTCAAATGGCTACGCTGCCTTAATTAATGCTTCTTTCAAAGGGTATGGAATTTAAAAAAAAATGTTCCTTCCTCAAAAAAAATCTATAAGATGAAACTAAAATGTATTCTATTAGAGAGTTACAGAGCCAATGAACTCCAATTAAATTGAATCTAGAGATCAAATGCATGTTTGGTAGGTCAAGCTTCAAATCAGGCTACTTTCTTGTCATTCAGAACTAATTTATGAAAACTATGAGATATAGATCTCTGTGAAATATTGGTCTTTTTTATGATACAGCAATATATCATGCAGGATGCTAAATGTGTGGTTTGAATATTTCTTTTTTTTTCTTTTCTTTATGCAAACCTCTGACCTCGTTCTCACACATTGATCATATTCAAAAATCATGCTTCTTGCAACAAAAAGCATTTTTTAAAAAGTCCTTTTTCTGGCAATCTAGGATAACCATATGACCTTTATTACAGGCAGAGAAGGTCTTTTTACTAAAACACTCTCTGTTTGAGGAGCTGTACAGTCTAAATCCAATTTATTTGCATATGGATTTAGAATATTTGCATTTCATGTACCAGGATTAGAATGCTCTGCATGGAGCATGTGCAGGGTTAGATGAAAGAGGAGTAGCAAGGATGGTGGGCCACTAAGAAGTATGGGGATGAAATAGTTTATACCTTCCCTCATTAAACAGAATACTGAAGATGGCTAACTCTGTCTGTCTGTCTGCCTGCCTGCCTATCTCTCTGTCTCTCTGTCTCCCTCCCGCTCTCTCTCTCTCTCTCTCCTATCTATCTATCTATCTATCTATCTATCTATCTATCTATCTATCTATCTATCTATCTATCTATCTATCTATCTATCTATCTATCTACCTACCTACCTACCTACCTACCTACCTACCTACCTACCTACCTACCTACCTACCTACCTACCTACCTATCTATCTATCTATCTATCTATCTATCTATCTATCTATCTATCGTCTATCTATCTAAATAAATATAATATAAAGTGGGAGTCCATGGCTTCTTTACACTGGCTCTTAATTAAATAGCTAGATTGCTTGGTCTACTTTTTCATCTGGATATTAGTAATTATACCTTCTCTTCTTCATTGCTGCTATGTGGATGTCATATTTCTCTGCATTGGTTGTAGGAGGACTGGGATATCATAGGCATGTTCCTTCTGGTCTACCATACAAACTTCATTGTTCGTATGCACTAGCCCATCCCAAAAAATATTGATGGGCTAGTGCCATGATGGCAAGCCTATGGCACATGTGCCACAGGTGGCACGCAGAGCCCTCTCTGCAGGCACATGAACTGTTGCCCCAGCTCAGCTCCACTGTACATGTACGCGTGCTTCCCACTGCCCAGAGGGTTTTCAGGTCTCTGCCATGCATGCACAGGGGCAGGGTGCATGCTGGAGATGTGCATATATGTGCAGGGGTAGGACAAGTGGGAGATGCAAGTGCATGTGTGGGGGCGGTGTGTGTGTGAGGGGGTCACATGTGCATGTTCAGGGGTCACCTCCACATATGCAGTGGGCAGGGCTTACATGGGGGTTGTACACACATGCATGGGGAGGGATGCACGTGGGGGTCACACATCCATGTGCAGGGGGCGGGGCGTACTGGGGAGTCACACATTGCATTATGGGTGTGTGTGCACACTCACATTTTTGGAACTCAGCACCGAAAAGATTAGCCATCACTGGGCTAATAGTATGGTCTTTTTGCTAATTGAACAAAATCAAAGCAGTTAAAATTAGATGTTGAGACTCTAGAAAGAGTACAGAGAAGAGCAGCAAAGATGATTAGATGATGAACAGTTGCAGGAATTCGGTATGACTATTCTCCAATCCTGTTTCTAATTCATTATTGGGTCCTGGAATGTCAGTTTTAGCATAGGCAAACCTTATGAGCTATATCTCCCATCATCTTTAGTCATAGATTCACAAAGTTCAAAATATCTAAGAGACATTAGGTTAAGCGGGATTAGCCATACCACATTCAGGCACATCTTTTCAAAAAACATTCTTAAAAAAAAACAGTAAATAATGCAAAGGAATATATTCTTGCTAAGAAAGTATGTTGTCTTTTTCTTGGATTTGAAAATATGTTTTGCAAGTGTATAATCAACTTGCCAAGACACAGTTGTCCCTTCAGATCTGATGCATAATGCTGTACAGAAAACATTTTGGTATTAATGTGGCTGTCATCATCATCATCATGTCAAATGTTATTGTCACTTTCCTCCATATTTTTGAAGAACATTATGATATATTATCTCACTTCATTGCCATTTATATGATTACATAAATCCCACAGACTATAAGTTTAGGCATACTAAGGTGTCCCCATGAAGCAACATATGAAGTACAGTATAATCATGTTAAGATAATTTAGATTCTTGAAGAGATTTGAAATGGTTTCAAAAATATAATATTCCATTTAGATAGTTAAATGATAGGCTTCATTCAGAAGTGTAGAACATCAGCAATAACAAATATCTTCAGCCTACCCAGGAGCATCAATGATATATTTTCTGAACTTTCTAGTTTCATTTTTATCATTTTTAGGATATAGGAATCTCAGTGAATAAATTTAAATCAATTCTGCATTGTCACCTCCAGGTTGCCAGTTTTGGGAAGGTTTGTGTGTGTGTGTGTGCGTCCGTGTGTGTGTATGTGTGTGCATTTAGAATAGCATAAATGAAAAGCAAGAGAGGACTTGGTGGTAAGAGCTGTTTTGATAGCAAGCGTAATCTAAATACTTGAACATAAAAATTAATACCTAACAAAATAGTGGAATTTTGCCTGTACTGATAGACAGGTAACTTTGTAGTTGCTGTGATCCAGTGCAATCTGAGGGAAACAATAAAATGAGCAGATTTTATATGTTTGTACTTTGAAATGAAAACTTCATGAATTTCTTGCCTTCAATCTAAGGTAGCCATTAAACATTAATCCATTTGATATATTTATAGTCCATTGCAAATGTGCTCAAGTCGTAAGCAATAATAAAATAGAAAATAAAATACTAGATGTATAATCCAAATGTAATATTAAAATAGATGGCAGATAGAGATGGATGGTTCCTACACTTTCTCACCTACAGTATCTTGTATCTTCTGATTATGAGATAGAGATAGGGACCTTTAATTTTCTGAAAAAATGTGAGACTAGAAGTTTCATTTGAATGCTACCAGTGCTATCAGAAACACCTGATAGGCTGCATTCTCTTTCTATATTCCATTTTCTTTCTCTATTGATTTTAAAAATGATTTGAAAGAACGTCAGAACCTGTAGGAACTCAAGCACAGCACCCTTCTCAAGCAGCTGCATCTTATTTTTGGCTTTCATATGAGCTTATAAAAGTAACTGGTTTAATGAGCTGTATATCAGTCATAATTTTTAATGAGTTGACTCCTTAAAGCAGCAATATCCATTTTTGGATCTGGGCCATAACCAGGAAAAAAAACAACACCAAATTGCTCCAAAGAATTCCTTGGCATTCTGAAATCTCTTCTGATTCATGTGAAAAGTGTAGTTGTAGAAATTATATCTTGTGGAAAGCTCTATATCCCCAAACACCAAAACATCATGTAGTAAAAAAAAATCTAAGAAATGTAACACACAACTCTATATGAGTAACTTGTTACTATAAATTACTACTGACTTTCCAACTAAAGAGGAATAATTGGTTGAGGAATGAATATGGAAGAAAGAAGTGGACCATAAACTGGATATTCGGGAAACTGGATTTTTGTGAATTCAGATGGAAAGAATGTCAGATCCAATGGATTGAAAATGGTGCAGGAGAAAAGTATCTGAGAAGGATGAGAAATCCTGCTAAGCAAAAGATTGAATACCCGAAATCCTATACCAGACCAGAAAATAGGAGATATATAAGGACATTAGTATAGACATATGCACAGCACTCTAAAATACTCAAATTAATTCTTATAAAAAATCAAACATAGACCAAATAGAAGGATGGGTGCATTACCAAAGAAAAATACAATTGAGTAATTATAAAGATTATGCCAACTTTGAATAAGATGAGGCTAAACTCCACTGAAGATGTTACCTAGCTTGGTAATGAAACATTCAGAAACCAACCCACAAGCTCAGAGAATGAACCCTCATACTACACCCATGCTACAGATGTTCACCACTATTGCGAGCTGGGACTTGTAATAAATGCTCAAAATAATAACAACGAAAAATGTTTGAGTAGGTCAGAAACAAAAATAAAGAAATCAAGTTGTAAATATATTGTGAAGAAAAATATGGTAAACTAGTACTTGGTGATGGTAAGAATGCAGAATAATTTAATTTATGTTTTCAACTGTCTTTTCTCAGAACTGAAACAATCCCTACTGGGGTATTCTTGTGCCACCAGTGGATAGATCTGGAAAAGGTCAAAGAACCCTTAAATATTTTGAATGAGTGTAAGTGTCTAGGGCCAGATGAATTCTACACTAGTGCAGGTACTAGTAGAGGTGATTGTAGATTGTAGAACTGCTAACTCTTTGAAAAATCCTGGAGAATTGACAAAATTGTAGAAGACTGATGGAGACCAAATGCTTGTATCTTCAATAAAGAAAAGGAGGAGGATCCAGAAAAATGCAGACCTGTCAGCTTGATTAATATATTTGGCAAGGACCTAAAGCAAATATTAAACAGCATATTTATGAGCCCTTGGATAACATTGCAGCAATTAACAAGAGGCAGCATGCATGGGTTTGTCACACACAAAAAGTGTATAAGACCTATCAACCAGCTGCCTCATAAAGAAGTGATCCCTTTCATTGAAGGTCTTCAAATGACCAAAATGCTAGAGTAGGTCCTTAAGGGAGTAAGAGTGTGCATTAGAGGTTCCACCACAAAACCGCGGTCGACTAAAGCGCGTGTCACTAAAGCGCGGTGACAAAACCGCGCCGTCAAAACCGCGCGCCGACAACAGCGCGCCGACAGAAGCGCACTGTAACGTAACCCTAAAAATAACCCTAAACCTAACCCTAAACCTAACTAAACCTAATCCTAAACCTAACCCTAAACCTAACCCTAAACCTAACCCTAAACCTTACCTTAAGTTAAATTGCGCTTCTGTTGGCGCGCTGTTGTCGGCGCGCTGTTGTTGCACGCTTTTGACATCGCGGTTTTAGCACCACGGTGTTGTCGGCGCACTTTTGACTTTCGCGGTTATGTCGTGCCGCGTGCATTAGATACCTCTAAAGTTATTTCCAGTTCCATGATTACATTGTAAAAATGTGAAGCATCCAAATATGTTTTTCTTTCAGAAAGGGAAAAATGAGAAGAAAATCAGCTATAGAAGTATTGAAAACATAATCTGCAGGAGATTGCCATAATTCTTTATAAACAGTGTAACCATGGCTGAGGCTCCATTTCATTTCCAGATCTCCAAACATAACAGCAAAGCCATGTCTTTAGGGCATTCCAGAAAGCCAAGAGGTTGTTCTAATCTAATCTCAGGGAGAAAGATAATCCAAAGGACAGGTGCTATGGCAGAAAACGTTCTCCTTTTATATCTCCTCAGATGACATTTCTAAGTAGACCAGGCTTTTAATATGGCCCTTTTGCAGACCTGATGGTGCAGAAAGATGTGGTTGAGGGAAGGCAGTCCTTCCAAGAGCCCTCAAATTATTTAGAATTCTAATCAGATCCTTTTTATGGCATTCTCTTACATTTTGCTCTCTTTTTTTTTTTATATTGCAGCCTGGTAAGGGCAGCTTAGTCTGGCAGCATTTTGCACTGATCCAGGAGAAAGCCTATTTTCCATTGAAATGCTAATGGGAACGTAAACTGTATCGTCTGCATCTCCTTTGGGCCCACATATAATTTACACATAAAATGAAACTGCACATGGCCTTGTTTCTTCACATATTTGTTTAATTATCTTTCTTTAAAAGCTTTTTTTTTCAATTAATTTTCAATTAAAAAAAGAAATTTAAAAAGTCAGTTTATCCACATACCTGATAATTAAATAATGTTTTGGGAATAATTAGATGATCTAATAAAGGAAATCTGTCCAGCTGTAACATAACTAACACTCTGCAAAGATTTTTCTAATAACTCCTCACTGTGTAGCGTGTTAAGTAAGATGACCAAATGCGAAGAGAGGATGGTTCCTGCACTTTTAGTACTTGCGCCAAAGACATTTTAGCAGCTGCGGTTTTTCATGCAATAACTAGAGTTTTGGAAAGTTATTTTTTTAATGTTATGGCTGACAAACAGTAAAGATGATAGGGTCCCTAGCCCTAACCCTAACAATACCATTTGCTTTATGTCTAATGATCTGATTTCTCCCTCCTCCAAGTTCTCAAAAAATCAGTGAAAAATTTACTAAGGAAAATATTAATTTGTTGTTAGTTGTGAAGCCATGTCCGACCCATCGCGACCCCATGGTCAATGTTACTCCAGGCCTTCCTATCCTCCACCATCCTCTGGAGTCCATTTAATCTCATGCCTACTGCTTCCGTGACTCCATCCAGCCATCTCATTCTCTGTCGTCCCCTTCTTTTTTTGCGCTCAATCTTTCCAAGCATTAGGCTTTTCTCCAGTGAGTCCTTCCTTCTCATTAGGTGGCCAAAGTATTTGAGTTTTATCTTCAGGATGTGACCTTCTAAAGAGCAGTTAGGGGTTAGCAGTTGGCCTTGCAGTCCAAGTAGACTTGCAGGAGTCTTCTCCAGCACCATAGTTCAAAGGCCTAAATTCTTTGTCACTCAACCTTTCTTATGGTCCAACTTTCACAGCCATACACTGCAACTGGGAAATATTAAGAGAACTGGAAAATATTAAGAGAATACAACAAAACTAATAATATGCATATTTTGCAAACATACAGTACTTTAGCAAAACACTGACCTTAAATGACTAAAAAAATGTTTCCTTTTGACATCTAAACATTTGTAACATTTCTCTTAAAAGAGTAGGTTCATATACAAAATAGAAATGTCTTGAATGCATTTAAAAGTTCCAGTAAAATGTTTCAAGTTGACCATTTTTTAACACAATGAACAATAAACAAGCAATAGAATCTTAGAGCTGGAAGAGATAATTTATGCCATGTCAAATGTATTATTTATTTCAGGTATCCATCTTGAAGAATTCTAGAGTGCTCAGACTCTTCTTGATCATATTCAATGACTACATCCTCTTTGGGCTGTTGGTTCTACTGTAAAACTGGTCTTATTCTTATCTGATTTCCTATAATTTAAATTCATCATTCTGTATCGTGCACTGTGGAATAAGAGAAAACAACTTTTATAATCTGCTTCAGAATATATGTGACATTCTTTTTGATTATTTGAAGAATGTTCTTGGGTCCCCCAGTCTTCTAATCATTTTGGGAAACAAACAGATCCAGTTCCTCCAATCTGTCCTAACTGTACTTAGTTACTGGACCTCACATCATCTTTGTTTTCTTTTTTTTAATCAGTTTTAGTTTGTCTAAACCATCTCAAAGTATAGTGTCTATGGTATCATTTGACCAATTCAAAATAAAGCAAAATGTTTACATTCTATGATTTGGAAACTGTATTTCTATTGATACAGCTCAGAAGGCAAACTAAACATGAGCTATGCCATCACACTGCTGGCTCATACTCAACTTGTAATCAATTACTATTCCAAGATCTTTTTGACAAACAGTATTACCAGCTCATCTCTTCCCCATACTATATCTGTGGATTTGACCTGTGTTTTTGAAGTGAAGAACTTTGCATTCTGTGCTGAATTTTATGTCTACTTACAGCACATTTTCCCAACTTATCAAGATGGCATTGAATTTTATTTTTATCAGGCTACCAGATGTACAGTACTACCCAATTTTGAAATAGCTGCAAGTCTGAAAACCTTGCCTTCCATCACATCTTCTAAGTCACTAATAAAAACATTGAAGAGCAGAGAACCTGTGACTGATGCTTTTAATATCCCACTTGGACCACCTTTTTCCAAGCGGATGGGGAATCAGTGATGAGCACACTTTCTTTTTCCAATCATCTATGTATTTGTCATGTCAATTAATTGTCATGCCATCAAACCCACACTAAACTAACTTGCTAATTGGCATGTCAGTGGGTACTTTGTCAAATGTTTAGCTAAAACTTGGATAGATTATCTTTACTGCATTCCCACAATTCAGAGAGACAGTTATCCAGGGTTTTTTTTTTTAGGGAGATAAAATTAGTCTGGCAAGATTTGTCCTTGTCAAGCCCATGCTGACTTCTAGTAATTAGTACATTATTTTCAGAGTGCTTACATATCATTCTCTTTATAATCTGCTTCAGAATCTTCCCAGTTATGAGTGTTTCCCTCTTTCTTTCTTTTTTTTAAAGCTAGAGGTAGCATTTCTTATCTTCTAGTCACTGGCACTGCTGCAGGATTTCTCAAAACCAATACATATATCCAGCAAGCCCACCAGTGCTGCTGGATACACTTCATCTAATTCTAGATATTTAAGCCCATTCATAGCAAAGAGAGATTTCCAGATCGTGCTTCTATCCTGGTAAAAATGGTGAAACATTAGTTTGAAATATTTTTTGAGAAATATTTCTTGAAGAAGACTGAAACAAAAGAGAAGTTATGTCTTTTCTTTTTCATCTCTTAATATTTCCCTTCTTCACTGAACAGCTGAAATATTTATTCTTTTATTCTGAGTATGATTATTCTTAGAATCCTGAAGTTGCTCATGACACTAGTTCTAGAGCTCTGGGTTAAATATTTGCAACCACACTTTCATTAGTTCCTTTAAAAAAAAAACCATCCAGCCTGAGCTGCTTTCCCTATTAGTTTTTTTCCCCCTAGCGTGGCATCCTAGTGATCCCTGCTCTGTGTTTAAAATGGACAAACTTAAAAAATATAATGTGTTCTTGAGTTTAGATCCTGTAAGAAGGCAATGGCAAACCCCTTCTGGATTCTGGCTAAGAAAGCTACATGGATTTGCTTCAGATGAGCTGAGGGAATCTTTGCTCTCCGATGCCAAATACATTCACATAAAGCTTAGGTTAATAAAACACAACATGTTATGCCCAAACAATTAAAAGTCTATTATGGCTTATTATTATGGCCTGCTTATTATGATATTAACTGGATTTCCCACAACACACTGAAGCAGAAACTTTTCATCCCCATTTTAGTCTAGTCTACTACTGTATATTCTGGGAATCCAGCCAGTAAGGGTGCCTCTGCTAAGTGTAGCAATTAGACGTCTTGCTTTTTTACTAGGTTGTAAAGGAATGTAAAGGAAGCAAAAGTGTCTATGATTTAATGGACTTAATTCAGCCCTGAACCACTTGGCAACCCATTAAGTTATAACATATGTTCCATCACTGCTTAACAACCCTAATCTTTGAGTGGTTGCTCTTAGATTCTCTTTCTATTTCAGTTAACCTGGGCAGGCAGCTATACCAAAGCAGGTTTTGAGATCTCATAGGTCACTATAAGTAGAGAACATACTTGCCATATCAGAACAAAAGTAGAGCTAGCTCACAATGAAAAAGAAAACATGCGAGCAAAAACAAAGGTTATCATTTCAGCAGTTTGATCCTAATAGTAGATATATAAATGTATGCCGTCTCCATCAACAGTGGGATTCACTTACCTTCCCTACCGGTACGCAAATGTGGATGGGTGTGAGCTTCTGTGCATGTGCAGTGCTCACGCATTATGTTGGGGTGGGGTTGGGGCCTCCCACTGCTGCCGCTAGCAGTTCACCCATCTGTTCAGAGAGAACCATCTGAATACCACCTCTGGCCTCCATACTAAAGTCTTTAGAACTAATATGACTATTTTTAGCTTGTCGAGTCAAAAATCATATAGCTATGAATTTGACATTGTTGTCCACCCTCTTTTACCCAATGATGATACAATTTGTACTTCTGGTGGGCCCACTGTGGGCCCATATTATTCAGAATCTGCAGGCAAAATCTTCAAATAATATCAGGTTCCTGAATATTAGGCTGTGATCCTAATTATTAAATTATATAGCTGTAATCCTTAAGTAAAATATTCCAAGATTCAAATATTAATCATATATATTATTCATTCCCTCCAGTATCTATTCCCCTAGCTGTAGTGGGATCATAGGGGCAATGATATGGAATGGATGAGAAATCTTTAAAAGAAAAAAAGCCAAACAAGTTTTTTTTAAATTTCCTTCCAAGTAGGGTTGGTTCATTATGGACCTCTGAAGGAATTCTATTCCAGAGGGCAGGTACCACAATACAGAAGGCTTGATTCCTGGGATCCACCATCCCAAATACCATTTCAAGGATGGGACCTGAAGCATGTCTACTCTGTCATATCTTGCATGGTGAGCAAAACAAGGAGAGAAAGTTAGTTTGTCATCTAACCAGGAACCAGGTAGGAAGGGTTTCATAGACTACAGCCAACAACTCAGATTGCACTCAGAAGCCCATTTAAAACCAATGTCAAATAATCATACCAAAACAAAACCAGAATTTTCTACATAGCTCATTAACAGACCATTTCTGCAGCTTCTAAGTACTTTCAAGGATAGCCCCATGTACAATGCATTATAATAGTCTAAACATGATCTGATTAAACCATAACTGACTGTGAAGAGAGAGTCTTAGCCTAGGAAAGAGTTTAACTGACATATCAGGTTCTTATTGCCACATTATTACCAGTTACTGTTGTTGTTATGCATTCTTCAGCTATATTCATGTACCGTCCTTCAGTTTAGGAATTCTTTATTTTTTAATTGGAGAACTGTATCACAAGATCAAAGTAGTGACAATTTGAGAGGATAACCAAATTGCAACTTGCATGGGGAAACAGAAGGGCAAACAAATGTGTCATAGCCCTGATCTGACTTCTGTTTGCTACAAATTCCTCCATAGTAGACTGGATGGTTGATTTGCACATTATAGAGAGAAAAGAGGGAGGTGGAGAGGGAGAGGGATTTAATTTGAATATTCTGTTCCATCTAGCTGTTTTACTTTTTATATCTGAATATTTGAGGCTTAAGAAATGGAAAGATCAACTATGTGTAAAATTAACTTTTAACTGCTCACTTATTTTGAGTTCTATGACATAGAACAGGGGTGTCAAACTCACATTCCACAGCCTGGATGGTCACGCGCTGGCCATTCCTACTCCCATTTTAGCGAAGGGGACAAAAGTCACGATATGTCATGTCAGAGGTGGATTCCTACTGGTTCGGACCAGTTCGTACATGGCCAGCCATGCCCCCGAATCAGTTCTATCGGTGGCACCATAGGCTGCACCATCTTCTTTTTTTGCTTGTGCACATGGGCGGAAACATTTTTACCTACTGCACATCTGTGCAAAGCATGCATCAAGCACCTGCACCTGAAGCACACCTGCATCCAAAGCGCACCCACACCCGAAGCGTAGCCCTGAGCGAACCCATAGTAGAAGAAACTGGAACCCACCCCTGCATCACGTGACAATGTGATGATGCGAGTTTGACACCCCTTCACCTGGAGGTTCCCAACTGGATTAGGGAGTAGAAGGACAAGGAGAAAAAAGTTAAAAAGTGATTGATGATGATGATGACAAATAATCACAAAAATAGTTTGTTTATACATCTGAGGGCAGTTACTAGTTGAAATACTCTGATGTAAACATCAGCACAGCAGAGGCTAGAAACACAAGGGATACCAATGTAATTGCTTTCTACTGTGATCCCTTAGTTTTTTCTTGTTGAAGATATCTTGTTGAGGGGTCCATGCTACTTTTTCTTTTCTCATAAGCTTTCGGCACTTAGAAGTATTTTCTACCATTCTTAATTTGCCTGGAGCAAGGCTTTCATCTAGACTTTTAGCCAAGAGGCACATACTGAAATATTCATTGGCAAAAATTGTGCCATGGGTGTTTTTCCCCATTTGTCCAGTTGTGTGTCATTATAATGAGCCAGCTCAGGAAGAAAATAGTATTTGACACAAAAGAATTGGGTCCTCCCAAGGTTTATTAAATAGAAAATACCTTTTTTTCTTAGGAAATTAGAGAAATCAATAGAGTTAACAGTATTTCTCTCAAAGTGCTCACATCTGTTAAAACAAACAAATGAACAAAAACCAAGGCAAAACTTTAGATATTGTATATATTATTTTTAACTTCCAATGATATTTTCTACATTTCTTTAGCACAACTTCTTTTTATAATGGTTGCCAGACAAGTTGGAATCTGCTGTGCAATGCTTTCATCATCTTTCTTTCACTGGCTTTATTTGAGGTGTCTGTTGATAAAGAAGGTCCACTGACTTTCTTTGGGGGAGTGGTGTGGCCTCACTGTCTTGTGGGGTGTCTGGACAATTGACATAAGTGGTTGGCAAGTTTTGGAAAAGATTATCTCAATACTAGGGTTTTAAAATGTCTAGACTTAGCCAGGTACAAAATTGGCAAAACCTAGTCTCCCCTAAGCTGAATCAATTGGCACAGAGTTATAGTTTTTTGGCATTATATGCAGAGGCGGCAGAAGTGTGCTGGCACTGGGAGATATAATATCTCAGAATTAGGTAGATCAGAGGGAGAAAAAAAGCTAAGACAGAGCCTTGTAGCAGGGGTGAAAGGCTACTGATTCAGCGAACTTGTATTTCTGACAATCAGCTGGGCAACGATCAGCTGTGACACACTATTTATATTACTAGAATCATCAGTTTTCATGCTTTCTAGCTAATTTAAATCATGTGGCACAGCAGATTCCTCCCCTCGCTGTTCTACTTACCTTTGCAGACTCACAAGATGTTGCTCAAAATGTTCCTTTTTTAGCGTTGTCTGGGCACGTGCAAAGTGCATGCTCGGTAGCAGACTCACTGAACCAGTAGTAGACTTCAGAGGATTTCACCGCTGCCTTGAAGCCTCTCTACCGTGTTTCCCGAAAATAAGACAGGGTCTTATTTTCTTTTGAACCCTGAAATAAGCTGCCTTATTTTCAGGGAGGCCTTATTATTTTTGAAGTGCAAGAGGCAGCAAGCATGGTCACCTCATGGCTGCTGATGTGTTACAATATTTTTGGGAGGGCTTATTTTCAGGAAGGGCTTATTTTAATGCATGCACTCAAAGGCCCGATTGGGCTTATTATCTGGGGAGGTATTATTTTCAGGGAAACAGGGTACTATACTTCTTAAAAGCAGTGAACAGGAATCTTGGTACCTATTTAACTCTTATTGAAAGAATTACAACTATCCCACTTGTTAAGACTGAGGTGGGAACAAGTAATTCCCAGGTTGCAGAAGACCTTTATATAAACAGAAAACCATCAAGAGTTGGTTAACACCAATTAATTCCTAAAGGGAGGAAGAGGAGGAAGAAGAGGAAGAGGAGGACACTTGATTCCAAGTTATAGAAGTAATTTACATCTTCCCACCAGCAATGTGCAGTCAATTGTTGTGCACTGCTTCAAAAGGGGATTACATAGTAAAGATTCTAATCCATCGTAGCCATGCCTGTGACTTTTAGCCAAGTCTAGCCAATGAGTCCAGCTAAGATGTGAAGTATTAGGAGATTTGCCATGGCCTGATTAGGGGATAATGCCATCATTCCTGCAGATTTTAAAATGAATATTTGATCTAAATTGTAGAGTGGCGAGGCTGTTCACAAGGACATTTAATAGTGTCACAATGGCAGGTGTGATTTGGTTATTAAAGCCCCACGATTTTTAATATGTATGTTATGTGTGCCAAATCATGCCTGCCATTTTGACTTCGTACTCACAGATCCTGCACAGAATTATAATGTTCATAAGCACAAAGGATAACTAAAGTCCAGATTGGTGGCTCAGCACAGTAAAGAGGTGGAGAGTTGAGGAAATGAATGAACTCTGATAGTTGACAGTTGCATGAAAAGCAGTGGTGGGTTTCAAATCCTGTTTCAACTGGTACAGTTGGAACAGGCTTGCCGGTGTCCACTGGATGCGCGCAGCACGCGCGCACACGTGCTCAGCATGCGTATGTGTGTTGGCACTTCCACAGCCTCCGCGACACTCCAGCTGCTCAGGGAACATCATGCAGGTGCTGTATGCGCTGTGCACATGTACAGAAGTGCTGAAGACCTAAAAGGATGGTAAGAAGCAAAGGCGGGCGGTGAGCCTTCCAGAGCACCGTACCGGAATGGTATCCCATGCTCTGGGGCGGGCTCCGATACACGCGTACCGGGGAGTACCGCCTGCAACCCACCACTGATGAACAGGCAATACTAATGCTATCTCATCAGAGAGCCCACACTATTCAACTATCCTCCACATTCTCCATATGTGACAGAGAAATTGCAGCACTGTATATTGTCCATAACCATCAGCAACAGAAAAGTCACTGAAAACATTTTCACTTGATACAGTTCACTGCAATGAAGTATATCTTCTCCAATTCACCAAGTTGGGTGACTCAATTAATGTTTCATTGAATCAAAGCATGCTAACAGGTACTGTGGATAATGTCAAAGGAAGCGGGAACATTAGGATTCAGCCACATTCCTCCTTCTCCAAGCATTCAGAGTAATCTAATTTATATGGCCCTCAGAGCAAATTTTCTCAAAACTGGTTTATCCTCCAAGTCTCTCTGACATCTGAATATAAGCAGGTAATAGAGAACTTTCTTAGTTATTTTCCTCAAAGATTAGCTGCCATCAATTTAGATATTTTTTTCAGTGCTGAGCTCTTATTTAAATTGGTCCAGGCATTCATTCTCTCTCTCTCTCTCTCTCTCTCTCTCTCTCTCTCTCTCTCTCTCTCTCTCTCTCTCTCTCTCTCTCTCTCTCTCTCTCTCTCTCTCTCTCTCTCTCTCTCTCTCTCTCTCTCTCTGTGTGTGTGTGTGTGTGTGAATGTGCAGTTACTGTCTTTATTTATTAAATTAAATTAAAGGTAAAGGTTCCCCTCGCACATGCGTGCTAGTCGTTCCTGACTCTAGGGGGTGGTGCTCATCTCCATTTCAAAACCAAAGAGCCAGTGCTATCCAAAGATGTCTCTGTGGTCATGTGGCTGGCATGACTAAATGCCGAAGGTGCACGGAACATGATTATCTTCCTACCAAGGATGGTTCCTATTTTTCTACTTGCATTTTTACATGCTTTAGAATTGCTAGGTTGGCAGAAGCTGGAATAAGTAACGTTATGTGGCACTAGGGATTTGAATAGCTGAACTCCCGACCTTTCTGATAGATAAGCTCAGCATTTTAGTGACTGAGCCACCATGTCCCTTACTATTATTGTAAAATTACTATTTTATATTTTGTTACTATTATAAAATTACTATTGCATTTATTATTGTTATGACTCCTTGCATGGTCAGCCAGATTTGGATTTGGCATTTTTATCCAACTATCAGGTCCTTCCCAAGGACTAGGGATAGGAAGATGTGTGATGGTGTTCAAAGTATTGTTGCAACATGTAAGATGCCTTTTGCAATTAACTGACTCTGTGTTTGTTAAGGAGACTGATGTTCAAGTGGTGCTCCAAATGTTTTGGGACTGCACTTACTATATGGTGCCAATTACTATTGGTACTAACTTTGCTTTCTTTGCCATTTGCAGGTCTTTGAATTTGTTTGGTTCTCTTTAGTACTTTCTCTTCTATTTTGCTGTATCTGGATACTGCCATGTCCACTATCCAGTCCACATTCAGATGCTATCAACAATTTTTAATTCTGCAACATGATGTGGCAAGTGGAGTCTACTTGAATTCTAAGGATGCAGAGTGTTTTGGCTTTTTCATTTTCAATTACCTTGTCTATTTCCTGGTTCCCATCAGTTCTTGCTTGTAAGCAGATGGTTTTCTGGCAGATGTTCCAATGCTACCTTGTTATATTATTGTCTGTAGTCGATTTGGGTGATCTTCTTGCATCAGCTAACTGCTATAGAAGTTTCTGCAACTTCTTTTCAGAGGCAGCATTTGCTGTCTGTTGCTTTTCTTCTCAATTCTGGCTTTGCAAGCATTTGGTCTTATGCAGCCAGAATCAGTGCCCCTGTCTTTCACTTCAGTTTTCTTGCTCTTAAGCATTGCCAAGTCTTGTTGTTAACTGCTTTGCCTACTATTATTATATGTACTAGCTATGCAATATTTTGCCATGCTATGTCTTTTTTTCTAATCTTCATTTGGTATTTCTGTCTGTTGGTCTGTTACAGGGGTGGGTTCCGGCTGCTGGTACTGCTGGTTCGCTCAGGGACTCTCTGCTTGTTGCTACGTGCCGCTATGTGTGCATGTGCAATACTTAAAAATACAAATGCAATACTTCATGTACGCAGAAGCAAAAAAAAAAGATGGTGGCGCCTACAGTGCCGCCAAGAGAACTGGTTCGGGGCTGTGCAGGGTGAGTTACTATGTACTCGGCCGAACCAATCCAAACTGGTAGAAACCCACCAGTAGGCCTTTATGGTATACTAACTCCAGTGCATATTCTTAATTTCCTTCAGATATTCTTCCAATGCTCTTTTTTCCCCCAACTTCCTGGCATAGTTGCAATATTCTACATCTACCTATGCTCCTAGGGAAGTCCTTGGGAAGTCTGCAACATCACTGTGTGGATAAAAAGCATGATTCATTGTTATTATTTTTTTGGTCTTCCTATCCAGGACTTTCAATTCTGTTTGAGCCCAATCCACTATTCCAGCTGTGTATTTAATGACTAGAATTGCCTGGTGGTAATTGACTTAATGGTATTTCCTCTACTGAGTTTGGATTTTAAGATCTTCTTTACTCTCTTGATATATTTCTAATACCCTTAAATAAATATAGAGAGTAAAAAATAAATTACTATTATTATTAAAAGTTTTGGTATCTGTGTGTTTAAATAAAAACATTTTATGCATTTCCATTTTACATATGGGAATATTTCATGAGCTTTTCATTTAATGATTCAAATGCATCACTTCAAGACTGATGGTTTTGCAAACACATATGTAAATGTATTTTCATCTTTCTATCTGACATTGTTGGCCAAAGAAATGCTAGTGGGTGTCAAAGCAAAATATTAAAATGTCAAAGCAGAATATTGCACACATAACACATCCATGATTGTGATTCCTTTTAATGGGCATGTGCATGTTTGTGTGTGTGTTGGTGTGTGCGCGTTCATGTGTAATGTCAGTAATATTTCACAACAGCTCTAATTGTTGATTGCACTCATTATTATGATCAATATATAAATAGATGAGTGGAAATTGCATTTCTTCTCTGCGCCTATAAATATTGCTAATTTAGAGAGAGAAATCCTTCAAGATAATAAGTTTTGAATACTGCTGAAATGACAATAATAAAACTTGATTCCATCAGATTTACTGTAAAATTTTAATATTCCACCAACACTGACAACATGGATCAGCAATGAATTAAAAAAATCTCAAAATCTGATATGATATGAAGGAGAATATTTTTAAAAATGTCAAAGTATTATTGCATTATTTCATTTTTGTGTGTGTGAAAATCTGTTTTCAGTTTCTTTTTTCTTCAGAAGTATGACTGCTTATCCAAATCATATACATTTAGTAATATGAAAACTACTCATTCCATTTTGTGATATGCTACAGACAGAATTGTTTTCAATTCTCTGCCAAAAATATCAACTATTATAGAATCCCTGCCTCCTAATAATTTTTGTCAAAATCCATCAACACTAGTTAATTTTTCATCTTTGAATAATAACCATAATTATGTTTAATTATCATGGTTTCATTCATTATTCACTAAGTCCAGCCCATCTTTAATTCCGTTGACTCTTATCTACTGCCAATTTGCTTTGACCGTTAGTAATTCAAATGCTTGTAAAGACCTGAAGTTTGCTATAAACCTATATACTCATTTGAATTGCTTGGACTCATGACTTCCTGCATATGAGGGGAAGAGGAAGGGAAAGAAGCAGAAGAAGCAGGAGCTGGAGCAGGAGCCAGAGCAGCAGGAGGAGGAGGAGCAGGAGGAGCAGGAGGGGGGAGGAGGAGGGGGAGGAGGAGGAGGAGAAGGAGGAGGAGGAGGAGGAGAAGAAGGAGAAGAAGAAGAAAAAGAAGAAGAAGAAGAAATAATTTATCCAGATGTTTCATCTTGGCCCCTGTGCCATGACTAGTTACCAACTAAGGGCTAATAATCAATCACAAGCATCAAAGTCCTTGACACTCTTCCCAGAATCAGGCGAGATGGGTGGTATAGAATTTTAGAAACAAACAAACAAACAAATCAATAAGAACTTTAGACCAGATTTAAAACATTGTTGACTATGTGCATTAGACCGGCTGTCACCTGGGGTAAAAATCTAATTGCCAAGGTGGCCATGAATTTTTGCACAAACCTAGAACCTTCATTCAAGATATGGTGGTTGAAGTCTCCTATCACCATCAGCTAATGGTAATTCAACAGTCACCCTAATGCAAAGTTCAAGAGGAGAAGTTTAAAAAAAAACCTCTAGGAAGAAGAATAAATGGTCTGCATGCATGATTGTTATTTGTCCTGGTATTGCAAAATCACAAAACAGACATTCATAGCTAGTTATGTCTTTGCCAGGAATAGCAGATCCTTTTGTACAGTCATCATTTCCCATTTACTTTCATAGGTTAATGGTTGTCTACACCAGGGGTAGCAAACTCAATTCATTGAGGGTCACATCAGGGTTGTGTTTTACCTTGGGGGCATGAGGGCATGGATAGGGTTGGCATGGTCAACTCAATGTCACTTGTGTCAGGGGTGCCTGTGGTAGCCCGAACACTCTCATAGCAAAAATGGCTCCCCAAGCTCCATTTTTGGCTTCCATGGCCTCCTGCAACTCTCTGCCAGCAAAAATAGAGCTTGGAAGGGCCATGGCCTTCCCAAGCTCCAGTTTCACTGGCAGAAGCACTGCAGGCTGGTCCTTTGCTGTTTCCAGGGCAGCCCTGCAGGCCAGATCTAGTTACCCTATTGGCCGGATTCGACCTCCAAGCTTTGAGTTTGACTCCACACCATCCCTATTGCCTGGACCATGTTTGCAATCATTTGCAAACCTCCCAACTGCTGTCTGCCAAACAGAAAATCAACCCAATCTAATATTTTTTTCCGACTCCTTTCAATAGCATCCCAATTGTCTCCTTATCCAAGCTTCAACTGTACTTTCCATCTTCCACTCAAAAAGCGCTCTGTCACACAACTTTTTTTTCTTTCTTTTGATGTCCAGGCTCTTCATTAAATCTCACTTCTACTTTAAAAAGTTCAAATCTTATTTCAAAAGCAAAGTTCTAAGTTATGGATGCCATTACAAATCAAAACAAAATCCAACTATTTTTTTTGAACTCTAAGAAGTCAGCCATCATGTAAAAGCAAAATTCTTTCATGTCCTGTGTTAAAAGGAGCGTAATAGAATAGCTGCGTAGTGACAAACTTTGATTTAATGATGTGCAAACCCTTCCCAAAAAATTCTATACAGTTTTATATCCAAGCTTAGTTCAAAGCAGTCCAGAACACAGTACAGTATCTAAGAAAAGGCCAGAGGCAAGAGTGGTTCTGGATATATTCTGATAAGTAGTCTGATTGGACATATATCTGCATAAATAATTTTATTGGTACTAGGGACAATTTTCTCTGCAAATTCCTTGGGTCAAATCCTGCATGTGATCTAACAAGATAAATCTAAGAGCCTGCTTTATATATTGACCCAAAGCTGCTAAAATAATAGAAACATATTATTTCATGCTTTCAGGAACTATCAAATGTAATTTATAGTAAGACCACACAATAGGTAGTTGTGATTGTTCACTGTGTCACCTGCTGCAATGGGATTTCTTTTGAAGTATTCCAGAAAAGAATTCTTGATCAAATCAAGATAGGTATTGCCTCTCATTTGTTAATTTCATTACTGGCTTGTTTGCCTTGCTCAGATCCAAGGGATAAATATTTTAGAGCTCTGACATTCCAGATTCTACCCAAACTTAAGTAGATGCATTCATCTATTCTGTATACACAACAAGCTCTTTGCTCTTAATTTTGCATCTTGTCTCATCTTTGATTTGAGTTGAAAAAGACTGCACTTTTCTAAAGTAGCAAAGATTTATCAATTTTGAATTTAAATCTAAAGCACACAGCCCTACTCGTAATTTAATTCGACTAAATATGTGCATACTTTATGGTCAATCATCCAGATCTTTTACAAGGTCTCCTGCCTTTGGAATTGCTAAATCTTAAATGGTACTATATATGAGGCTTGTCTGACATGATATATATTGAAACAGACTGCAGAACGATCACTTAGTGATGAGAACCTTGCTACAGTGAACCAAAGCTAAGAGGCAAATTATTCAATTATAGTAAATTTACAGTAGCTTAATATTTGATAGAAGTGGTTCTTCTATCATCAGAGTGTTGCATTGAAAACCCTTGAGCAGCAAAATAGCTCCGGAAATTCCAATGATGTTTTAGCCACTTATTAAGAAAATTCATCTGTCTTGATCTTTTATGAACACTTTGTGCCTCTTATAGCTTGTCTGTAGTAATTATTATAACATATTTTCCGTACATATTTTTGACTCTTCCGATTAGTCTTAAACCATGAAAAAGAATCCAGTAGGGGGAGCAAGAAGGTAGGTGGTCAACTACAAAATGGACCTAAACAAGTCAGGCTCCCCAAATAAATATTCACCGTGTAATTTGTAATACAGTCACATCAGCAACAAGCAATTCCAGATGTTTCTGATAGTAGAAGCTGGGGAGTGAATATTGTCTCCAAGGAGCTATTGTTATCCCATTTTGATGGCCAATTCAGAATTACAGAATAGGAAGCACAATGCACAATGCCCTTGATATGGACAAGTAGGCAGTTGATTTATATCAGGTCAAATTATATCCATCCCATCTTGTCTGCCATCCCATTCTTGAATGGCTGCAGTTCTCTTGACTTTTAGGAAGAAATGCATTTTCCATATTACCTGACAGTTGATTGTTTTAACTGGTGATAACTGGGATTAAGGCTGGGGTTTTAAACTGGGGTTTTCAGCATGCAACAAATATGTGCTAGCTCTCAAATGCAGGAGGCATTCCTCCTTTCAAGTCTGGATAACATATACATTTCTTTTGTCTAATTTCCGCACTACTTCTTTACATCATCATCGGTAATTACATCAGCAGGGAGAGGGCAATTATGGTACTGTGTTTAAAGCTGCATCCCTTTTGTACATACCAACATCATGTGCACATACATACAAAAGGGATGTGGTTTTGATCAAGTTGCCACAGTTGTCATCCTGCCTGCCTGCCTTCATTGAAGGCAGCTCTGCAAGTGAGGACTACTTCATACATTACAGTATTAACGTGCCCCTTCCTAACTGAAGGAAAGGCACAGCCAAACAATTCTATAAAAAGAGCTTCAGGTCAGTTTGCATTACTATTCTACTTTATATTTACCGATGCACATACAGAAACATACAGCTTATTGTCATTCAAAAAGAAATATATTGCCATAGAAGAAAAGAAAATGACCGGATGACCTGAAGTAGCTTCTCAGAATGATGGTGATCTCCTTTCTTAGAGATGTTTATTTTTAAGCTAGACTTGATCTTAACAGACATTCAAATACAAGACAGTATATGATCTGCAATCCATCTGAAATACTGACCTCCCTTATACGTGCGCTTATAATGAACCCTGAGATAGAATGGAAGAAATGCTATGAATATTTTCACCTTCATTTTCTCTGTTGGCTTCTCTGCTATCCAGCTGAGGAATTATTTATCTCTGTGGCTTAATATAGCATGTAAATATCACATACCTTGCTGTTGTTGTTGTTTCTGCTGCTGCTGTTAGCAGCAGTAGTGTTACTACATGATTTTTTCCTCTTTGCAAATTCTATTCCACTGATTCAAATAATTCCTGAATGAGTCATTCATCTTCCCAATCTCTTGTTTTTAAAGTTATCAAAGCCTGTGAGATTGTTTTGAATAAACAACCTTTCTTTTTTCCCTTAACATGCATCTCAACAGACATTTGCCCTGTGTAAAATCCAGATCTGTTTTGAAGCCACTAATCCTCATTTTAGCCTGAATAAAAGAAAAGGCTGCCAACAAAGTGTGTCTGATTATTACAAAAAAGACCTGCCTGGATTTTCTAATTTCTTTTATTAACTCATACACCTTAGGCTAGTCCGAGTAAAAAGACAACAGCATTGTGGAAAAGAAAGGGGAGAGATCATATTTTACCTTTTAACCCAGAGATTGTCAATTTCTATAAGTAGAAGTAAGGCCTGACACACTCTGGGTAGCTTCAGCCTGATTTGCATACTGTGAATTCTTTCATCAGCAGCAGGAATTCTGACAGGGGCTAATTAGCATTTCCACCCCTCTATTCCATTCTTTTATTTTTTGACGACAAGTGCCAGAAGTGGCAGAGGAAGTTTAACCAAACCAGGATTTGTATTTTTATTTTAAAAATATAGGCTCTGATTTGGGAGGTTAAAAAAAAATCACAATAATTGAACCACAGTTTAGAAATGGGGAGGGGAGAGAGGAATTTGTTATAGAAAATGAAGAGTGAATTCAATGGGGAGATAAAATAAATGGATGGATCTTGTGTGCCTTTGAAAAAAATGTACAAAAATGTGTGTTTGCAGAGAAGCTGATTCAATCATTCTTCCTAACTAACCCAGCTCATTCAAGCTGATGTTATGGTTTTGCTGTCACTAAGGTCCAAGTATGTAGGTGTATCAGGGGAGCAGCTTATTAACTAGAGATGAGAAGAAATATTAGTTTGTGGTTGGGTTTTCCTCCCTCTCCTGGATTAAGTTCAGTATGTAGCCCCCACAAGCCCATTGCAGTGAGCTCAGCATAATGTTTGGTCCACTTGCCTTTCACAGGAGTGTGATCTTTTGTTTGAGTAGACTCTACTATACTGCTCAATGATAGAGGGTCATCCTAGATGCCTTTACATGCCATATAAATCTTCACATGCCATCCATTAGGAAGCTTAGAATAGTAACAGCCATAATTAACATAGATTGAAGTGTCCCCTAAGGTCTGCAGATGCACATTTGTTTAGGTACCCTGTTCTGACCCACCTCGTCCCACACCAAAGCACTCCGAGCCAAAGAGACTTTATGGAATTTATTAACAGACAGACAGGTCCTTGGCAGCAAACCAGCACAGATAAGCCTTGGCAGCAATCCAGCCTGCCAAGCTCACAATACTGTTCACCTACATTAGTTCATGCGTTGACTTCTGCAAAAGGGGCATGTGCACAAGCATTCCTTTTATAGTCTGGAGAGGAGCCTAATTACCAGCAGATGAGTGCAATTACCTCCTGTAACTGCACAACTGTTCCTTCTGCCTATCAGCTCTTCGGTACCGGACATCCAGGAACAACTCACTGCTGATGTCCTGATCACACTCCCTTGTCTCCTTCCCACTTGTCCAAGGCTCAGGCACCTTCTGGTGGCCAACCAGCCTCTCTGTGCCCTGCTCAGAGTCAGAACCCTGTCCAGGGTCCTCCACATCCTCCAGAGCCAACTCATAGGGTCCCTCGCTATCAGAGTCTGGTGACAGTTCCAACAGCTCCTGCTGGGCCACAACATTACCCAATGTGATGTGGACTAAGCATTCTTAGTGATATGAATAGAAGTGTGGGAAGTTAGCACTCACCCCTCTCCTAGAAAAATGAAATATTTTAGGAAGCATTAAAAGGGCAGAATATTTCCCCTAAAGGGAGGCAGAAACTCTCTCTCTCACACACACACACCTTTGTCAATGGGCCATTAAGGCCTGAGTCAGTCTATTCTACATAACAAAGAACTACTTCCTTCAGGCAGAGCCATAGTAGGAATTGCCCAAAGCCCTTTCATTACATCATCAACCTGCAAGGCTCAACCAAGACTGGGGCTCAAAAAGCAACCTACAAAGTTACCCCTGCATGGTCCCATGGGAGTCTGACAACCAATCAGAATACAAGCTCAAATTCAAAAGCCCAGAGAGGGCATAAAACCCAGGCAATCTCAGCATTTCTTCCCTTTTTTTGCCCAGCACCTCAAACCATGTGATCTTGTCCACCATTAAACCATTTTTCCAAGCAGTCTCCATGTTTCCAGTGTCTTTCTTTCCACTTGGAACTGAACCCAGATGGACATTTCTTCTAACATAAGAAAATATTTGTAAGCTCAGGGTTGGGGACCTGAGCTTGGTTGTTTTCTTGCAGATGTTTTGTTACCCAACTAAGTAATATCATCAGTTGTTCTGACCCCCCCTCTCTGTACACCAAGGCACTCCAAGACAGGATTACTGCTAGATGATTTATTCACGGTAAATCAACACACTGACAAGACCTTGGCAGCAATCCAGACTTCCAAGATAAGAAATATACACAAGAGCTTCTTCAGCATTGGTAATGAAGTTGAATCCTGCAAACAGCCTCCTCCCAAAGTCTCTCCTTATATACTCTCTTGAGAGGAGCCTAATTACAACCACCTGGGTCCAATTATCTTCTGTATCTGCATAGTTGTTCTCTGTGTCTATCTGCCCTCCGTTGCCTGGTGTCCAGGACCAACTCCCTCGTTTCTTCCCCACTGCTCCAAGGCCTGATGTCATGGGCACACTCCCTTTGGCTTTCACCGCTGCTCCATGCCTCAAGCACCTCCTGGTGGCCAACCAGCCTCTCTGGTCCCTGCTCAGAGTCAGAACCCTATCCAGGGTCCTCCACATCTTCCAGAGCCAACTCATAGGACCCCTCATTGTCTGAATCTGTTTGCAGCTCCAACAGCTCCTGCTGGGCCACAACAGTCAGTGCTGGAAGGGAGTGGGGTTTTCCCTGTTTATAGACAAGTGGCTTACGTGTCAGTGTTGGTGGAAATGTTGTTGGTGGTTCCTTGATTAGACTGTTGTTTGCTATTTAATTGTTTGTTTGGTAGTTCCTTGATTGGGGTATTGTTTACTGCTTGATTATTGGATAGTGAGCAGGGAAGCTCAGCAGAGTAAAGTATAGAAAACAGATGGCAAGAGAAAAGATATGGAAGTGCAGGAAATGAAAATGGGAGAGCCAGTTCATTCACTACTTTAACAGTTAGCATCAATTGGTTCTCTTGTCTCATGGCACTCCTTCCCTCTCCAGTGCCATCAGTGCTATTTTCTCAAGAAGGATTGAGTGAGGATCATTCTCCAAAAATGTATGCCGAAGGCTCTTTTCCACGTGGTGCAGTCTGTCCTCAGTTGGCCTTCATTCTATATTCACAATGAATTCCATCCCTACCTATTAATTATTATGTTAAAAAATAACAACCCAATGCCATCCACATATGATTAGTTTGCTAACAGAAAACAAAACCTCTGGAGGAAAGGAACTTAAGGGGGATTCTTTTTTTTTTTTTCAAATAAAGCAATATCACAAGGTGGCAAGAGAAGGTTAAGCATATGTAGATATTGTTTGGAGGAAAAGTAGCACACTGTGAGTGGGTGTTCTAGAAAAGGACACAGCTGGCTGGAACTTTAACCAGAATTGTAATGTTTTGAATCAGCTCCTGTTTGTTGCCTTCCAAAGCATAAAGTGTTTATAAGTGAATGTCAGCATTTCTCTATAAACAGCTTAAGAATGCTTAATACTAAGTTTCAGTGCATGTAGTATTGATTAAGACTTTGGACTACAATCAGACGGTTCAAGCTTATCCTCACCCCTAGAAACTCACTAGATGACTTTGGGCAAGCCATTCTAGGCTACCTGTTGGAATTGAGAATGCAGAGGAAAAAAAATGAAGGGTGATTCCTCTGAAAGCCAGCTTAAACTCTTGGAGGAAGTACTGATTGTAAATCATGATCATCATAAAAATTGCTGTTTGAATATGGTTATGCTTAACACTGAATAGTTGGAACACAAACAGAAGCAAGGCATTTGCTCCAGGAATAGGCAGTTTATGAGTGGAGTATAAGGGAAATTGGTCCTGTAAAATAACTTAAAAGAAGTTTATTTCTTTTGAAGAAGAAACAAACAAAACACTTTCAAAAGAAAGAAAAAAAAATATGATTTACAAAAGAAAGATTTCAAATATAAAAATTGTGTATGATATAAAATCTGTTTTGGAATAAGTGGCTCACTTCATTTATGCAAATGGAAAAAAAAGACATGAATGGAAGTTACTGCTTTAAACTGCAGGTACAGAAGAAGAATAAAGCTAACATCCTTGCACATTATCAAAAAAGTCCAATCTAAGTTTGGGAGAGAAGTACTAAAAGTAGTAGCCTGTGATGACATTCATCACTAAGCCAGCTTGTGAGGGACTCATCAAAAGAAGACAATTGCCATTTAAAGGATTTTATATCAATTTATCAGGGCAATGAAGACTCCCTTTGGAATAGTTCTTTCGATTAGGGTGTCCTGGGAAGAGGGATGATATGGAGGTGATTTTCATTGCAGAATCTTTTGGGAGGAGTTTGGGGGTGTTTGGAGGGTCACTTAAGGGTTTGCAAGCCTCCTTCCTTTTACAGCTCACTTTTCCATGTCTAATTTATAGCTAGGTCAGGCTGATGCTAACTAGGGATGAGGGAGGCATTTGACTCAGGTTGTTGGAGGGAAATCCAAGCATACATTTCAAGTCTGAAAAGCAAACACCCATATGCCTTTTAAATCATGGCATGATAATACGAGTTATCACCATTTGCTTGAATATAAAAGACTCTGTGTGTGTGTGTGTGTGTGTGTGTGTGTGTGTGTGTGTGTGTGAGAGAGAGAGAGAGAGAGAGAGAGAGAGAGAGAGAGAGAGAGAGAGAGAGAGAGAGAGAGAGAGCATTTATCATATTACAATTGGGAAGATTTTAATCTTAACTTTCTCTCTCTTCTTAATTTGTAGATTAGTTTCTTAGAAGAATAAGCTGTAAATCAAGAAGTTCGAACTCATTTTCTGTCAAGAAAGAATTGTATGAAACTTGGCTAGGGTAACTTTGGGTCTGGGAACCTGGAGCATTGTACAATGCCTTGAGTTGTTAAAAATAAAGGCAGGATAAAAATGAAATGAATAAATATCTTTTCCATGGGCAGGGTACATGGTATAAGAAATGCATGCCCAAAATCCCCCAAATTTGATTTAACTAATTGCATGAAAATAAGCAATGTGGCTTATAAACCATTGCCTATGGCTCAAAGTACCACATACTTGGTGCAATGCACATATTTCACAACCCTACATATGATAAATCAAACCATAGTTTTGTAAGGTGCACAAACCTGTCCCCTTCGACTTACAATAAGTTCCAAGCCAGCTTCAGAGATTATCCAAAGATTATAGTTTTGACCTATCACACAAAACCATAAAATCTATTCTTTGCACATTTCAACTCTGCTAGGTGCTTATTCAGAAGCTCATAGTTTCTCATTTCCATACCCAGTTCTAGCTCTAACCTTGTTATTATATGAAAATAATAATATAGACCTTTCTTACTGAGCCACTATACTTATTAGAAGTAGTTTGAACAATTTGAAATGTTCTCTATAAAGGCTAAGTATTATTAGTCTGATTCATTTCCCTCTTTGTTTCTTTTCACTTGAAGTTTCATACCTTATGATGAGAGAAGCCAAGGAAAATTCCTTTGATTTCTACTGAGCAATTCTACACAAATACAGCTTAGGCTTCTACCTGGATTGTACCTTAATTACAGAAAATTAAATAGAAGAGCTCTCCTCATAGTCCCATGCGTCTCACTGTGTTTGTGAAAACGTTCTGCACTTTGAAAAGTATAGAACTTCAGTGCCTTAAGGATATAACAGTGCTTTATTTGGATTCAAATGATTAAAGAGCTAATTTTCTTAGTGGGAGGTTGGTACATTTATACTAGATAACTGCATTACAGGGATATGGGTATTTTTCAGTTTCATGACAGCCTAGGGAATTTTGAGTCACCCAACATTGTGTGCTATGGAGTATTATGAAAACAAGAAAGGCGCTCCACCACATGAACAAACAAACAGCTTCTGGAGGTCCTGCTCACATACAGCAAGAAGACGTTCTCTCTTGGGGATTGACTTATGCAAATATGTTCTATTTGATCAAGTTTTGCTCTTTTAAAATAAGCACATTCATTCAAATCACAGAATGATTTTAGTCCATATTATTCCATCCATGCTTTGTGTGGTTGTATGAGCAATCTATAAATAAGGGAGATACAGGATTTCATATCGTCATCACTTTAACTACTGATTATGGAGGTGAAAATACCATATGAATCAGAGGTGGGATTCACTTACCTTCCCTACGGGTTTGCAAATGTGAGCGTGCTCACATGTGCCTTGTCTTCACATGTGCACCGCCTTCTGTGCATGTGCAGTGCTCGTGATTACATCGGGGTGGGTGGGCAGAGCCTTCTGCAGCTGCGTCACCAGTTCACCCGAACCGGAGACAACTGGCTGAATACCACTTATGATATACATCCAATATGTGTAGAAGTAATGTTTTCTTTTAACATTATTTTATCACTTTCAGAAAGATGTCTTAACACTCAGTATCTCTCTCTCTCTCTCTCTGTTGGTGCTGATGAATTTTATTTCCAAATTCCAAAGAGCACCCAGGGAATTATTGAAGGCCTGCTTGTAATCTATCTGGAAAATAAATCACTTGGGAGATAAATATGGAATACCAGGAAATGATTACTGTTTTGGTGGCAAAGAGAAACAGGAACCAGCAATACTATCTCTCCCTCTTCTTTCCAAGATGAATAGATTCAGTATTTTCTTCTTTTTGGGGTCAAAGAGGATTTAAGCCAATTTCTTGTCAAGTGAAAAATGTGAATGTCTTCATTGGGCTCTTATTTGCAGGTTTCCAGAAAGAAAGAAAATTTATTGATATGATCACTTGGAAATCATTTCACTCATTATTTCCATTAGTTTACTTATAGAGATTCTTAAAGTGTGCAAATACAAAACAAAATGAGAGTCTCAGTACACAAATACTAATTTTCAGGCAAACCAATAATTTCACTCTGAGCTTCAGTTTTATTTAATAATTGTTGGAATCGATGCATGGATTATTAGCCTCTTCTTTGAAAACAAAGTCTTATTGTGGAGATTTTATAAAGTTTCTTGAAAGCTGATGGAGATTGATGTTGTGTCTCTTTCCTTTTTTTTTTTTTTAGTAATTATACATAGTACAGTAATCTGGGTTCAGACAAGTTGGCTTATTCAATAAAACCCCCTTTTTTTCTCTGCATTCCAGAATTCAAAAGGAAAAAAAAGAGGCTGGGATTAGAGCCAGACTGAATAGTACTGATGCAGTCTGTCGGCAAGCCCTCAGGTAACAATATCATAATTTATAAATTCTACCAACAATAGAGTAGCAATTAAAGCTGTAAGTTCCTTTTCTATGGCCTTATTTTCAGCCAGAAAAGCTTAGGCAAAAGCATTTATGTCACATACATAAAAAAATAGGAAGAAATTTTTTTTTTAAAAAAAAATGAGACAGTCAAGAAAATAATAAAAGGGGGGGACAGGATAGGACGAGGCAGGGCTTCATTCTTGTTTCTGTTGTAACTTGCAAACTCTTGCATTCTGAAGACTGACAGCTAGCCAGACACACTTACAAGTCTCTTCAAATGACCCATAGTTACTTTCATGCCTGTTGGGTTTTGAACTTTAACTGGATTCATTCTATCAGTGCATCAGGACCACTTATTTGGGATAAAACAGGAGATGTTTCAGAACTGAATATTTCAGAATTCCTGCCAGAAAAGAACAGAAAGGAAAGGAAACGTGGGCCAGAGAAAAAGAGGAGACATAGTTCATTCACTCTTTCCTTCATGTTCCTTCAAAATACAGCCCCTGCCAAAAAATCCAAGTAAAGTTATTCCAAACTTTCCAGATGTGATAAACTGCAGCTTCACTCATGTCTACCCAAGATTGTGATGCTGTCTGAGAATTATGGAATTTTTAATCCAGAACATTTGGGTATCACTAGGTTGAGGAAGATGAATGGACACTGTACCCTGACACCTTTGATGCAAAGTCCTAGTGATCTCTGGATGCAAATTCCAGAAAAAAGTTGCTGTATATAGCAAGCTAAATTTTAGGTTATTTGTTTGCCTAACCCAGAATGGTGATTCTGAGAATTACACTGACAATAGTTTTTGGAATATAATGGGAGATTACATTTTCTCTTCTGCTTCTTATAATCATTTTAAGAAGTTCTCCAGCAAGTTCTTTTGCAGTTAAGTGGGTTGCAAATGGATGGAGGCAGTTTCGATTTGGGGATCTTGCATTGTCTTAGGAAAGCTCAAGAGAAGTTTGATCTTTTAAAGAACTGAAGTTTCCTCATCCAAAGCACCACACACACACACACAAACACACACACATACACACACACACACAAACATTATTTTTATTGTGTCAGCGATCTAATTGTAAACAATCCAAAATCCCTTGCTTAAAAGTGTAGCGCCCACTTTTTTTCCTCCCAACATGAACATTCCTCAGTGAACTTTTATGTTTTCTTTTCTTTTCTTTATTATTTTATTTTATTTTAATCACTCCCCAACTCACAGATAGTGACTCTGAGAGGTATACAACATTAAAATCTAATGTTCATGGAATACGTCTATTTCTTTTACCTTCTCCACATGTTTTTGTGAAAGTCTTTGCATTATTTTACAGCTTATTAGAGCTATAACAAAGTTGATATGCTAGTATGTCCCCTGCTTATACACACCTCCTTTTCCATTGTCCTTTGCTGTTTTCTGCTATCAGTTTTATGTCAGGGAAGAATCTGCCTCTTGTAAAAATCAACATGCCCATGTATACTTCCCATGAAAGTGTTGATCTACCAATGTCATCTGATATACTTTTTAAAACATTATTTTAATTAAAATTACATGGGAAACTAGCAAAAAGCTGATCTGCATAACTAAGTCAGAGCAGTAGAAAACATCCAGGGAACTCACAGAGAGGAGTAAAGAGGAACCTCATTAGTTTGCAAGTTTTGTAAGGGAATACATGTACGCACTTAAAATTTCGTATGTACCTACCAATTTTACACTTTAATCATAAATTGTACATAACAAATAAATATACAACTGTGCAAATCTCAGGAAAGTAGTAGTCATGGTTTGCCTAGGAGCTGAGCTGGCTTATTTATTCATTAATCAAATAAATAAGTTGCATGGTTAAACCAACAAGCTATTTAACTGCTGGGTTAAAGGAACAAGATTTTATATTCCTTTGAGAAACACACTCCATTAAATGGTTAGGGAACAGGTGGATATCCAGTGATTAGGAGCAAGAAAAATTCTCATTTTGATTGGTAAATGTGGTTTTTTTCTTTTTTTAGGAATGTTTCATCTTTAAAAAAATGCTCCTCTATTATACTTTTTAGAAGATGGAACTGCTTGCTTCCTCACATTGTTGTTAACCTCATCTTGAGATTTAGTCTTGAGACAGGAGAGCTATCAAAAAATCAGGACCACATGCAAATTCACACTCATAAAAAGGGTGCAGAGCTTCAATTTTGCTGTCATGGACACCAACTTGACTTTTTGTTCTACTGCCTACTGTGGACATTCCCAGATAGGCAATCAGGGCTTTCCTTCCTGCTCTTCATTTATCCCAAATTTCCTCACACATCTGTTGTTTGTCCTCCTGCCCCAATTGGTTCTTCCCTTTCTAAAGTGCTGGCAGGAGCTTGGGACTACAAAATAGAGGGCTGATTGTCCCACAGTCACACATCTTCAGACGTTGCTATGAGATTCTAACGCTAACTGTATTAAATATTAAACTTTGGACCTCAATTCCTTTCTTTCAAGTAGATCTAACTATTTGATTGTTGTAACTTGCAAACAAATCACTACTGTCCAACAAATCTAATAAACACATACATACGGAGCAGGGGTGGGTTTCTCTCCTCGTTCCAACCGGTTCGGTTGTAACGGGGCCGGCAGCATCCTCGTGCACGCGTGCAGCGCACGCATGCGTACTAGCGCCTGTGCGATGCTCCAGCTGCTCCTGGAGGATCGCGCAGGCGCTGTATGCGTTCTGCGCATGCGTGGAAGTGCAGAACTCGTCAAAACTGCGTAAGAAATGCGGTCGGGTGGGTGGATCCTTCGGCGTTCCTGGAAGTTACTTACTTCCGGGTTCGCCAACCAACCGGTTCACGGGGACCGCCACGAACCGCCTGAAACCCACCCCTGATACGGAGAGAACTAAATGTTATAAAAGAAGATAAAAGTTCTTTTTCCAAACTTACATTTCTTTTATAATCTTAATGGAAAATATCCAGGACATTTGTCCAGAAGATTAGCAGCAGGAGAAGTTTAGTCCAGTTCCTTTTAAAAAAGCACTTTTGGGTCCACCCTCTAAACCAGTGATGGTTAATCTTTTTGGCACCGAGTGCTGAAACTGGAACACATGTGCATATTTGTGTGTATTTATGCACAAATGTGTGTGCATCAGTGGTGGGTTTCAGATCCCGTTGCAACTGGTACGGTGCAACGGGGCTCGGCATCCACCACATGAATGTGCAGCACGCACGCACGCACATGCATGCAGCGCACAGATGCGTCCTTATCTCCTGTGATGCTCCACAACACCTCTGTGATGCACCAGCTGCTTGGTGGAGCATCGTACAGGAGCTGTGTGGGTGCACAGAAGTGCCAAAGAGCTGAAATACAGGTAAGGAGGGCAGGCAGGTGGGCTCTCTGGAGCGCCGTACAGGAACGGTACCTGGTGCTCCCGGCAGGCACCGGTATGCCCATACTGGGCGCACCTCCTGCAACCCACCACTGGTGTGTGCGTGCTGAAGCACTGGAACCTGGAAGAGAGCAGCTGGCCAGTGTGCATGCATGCAACAGCCAGCTGCTCTTCCGGGTTCCAGCTGATCCAGTGCACATGCACATTGGCCAGGTGCTCTCTTCTTTGATCCTCTATTCCAAGTATCAAAGTTGCTAATTATTATGGTGATTTGTCCATCCTACCTGCTGACCCTTCCTCATTGAAAAGGAACTCTGGAATTAGTAATTTTTGGTAGAGCTAGATTTGTTTCTAGAAGTGCTTGGGCCAGCAATTTACCTATCAAAATCTACTGATTTTAAAAAGTACTGATTTTAACCAATGATCTAACTAGCTGATGCAACTTTCTCTAACTTAAGTATGTGTTGAACCAACATTTATCAGAAATCAGAAACAGAAATCAGTAAAAAACTTAGCTGGCTTCCTCATTGGTGTCCTTCCTTTCCAGCAACTCTCATTCAATAGCAAAGTGTTCCTGAGAACTGAAAATAGAATAGAATCATTGGGATTAGTAGCCACTACTTTAAATTCTCAAAAACCTGTATTTATTTCATTCACTTGTTTCTCATGGCTTCTTATACAACACCCTAGGAGCAAATAATTGACTTAAATGCACTTTGCGCAAGAGGAAAAATCACTTTCAGTGATTTATGCCCTAAAACAGCAGATTCACTCAGGAGACCACACTTAACTACTCACCTAGGGAAAAGGATTTAGGAACCAGAACATTTACATCTCCATGACTCTCTGCCTACTCATCCAATGAGCCTACTCAGATTAGGTAAGAAGTGAAATCACCCTGGATGACATATATGGGGACCCCTAACTAACTTGCTCAGACAGAAGAAACTATTCAGATAAGCTGCGAAACATTTCAAACTAACAAGAAAAGAAGTCCAGTTGTCAGGACTCAACTTCCAGACAACTCCACCAAGATAATTGAAAATCTTCATTGACAGCAGGTGTTAATCTGCTCTTAAATAAGAAAAGAATTTATGGAAGAAAATGTCAGCCAAATAATACAATTTCTTGTTGGTTTGAAACATTTCAAATATGGAAAGGATCATTCAGGCTCAGTAAATTTTTCTTAAACTCTTATTACATTTAAAGAGTTTATTTCTGTGTGGACAAATATGTATGTGTTTGTGTGAATAAAAATAATAGAATAGAATAGAATAGAATTCTTTATTGGCCAAGTGTGATTGGATAAAAAAAGAATTTGTCTTTGGTGCATATGCTCTATAAAAAGACAAGATACATTCATCAAGAATCATAAGGTATAACACTTAACGATAGTCTTAGGGTACAAATAAGCAATCAGGAAACAATATCAATATAAATTGTAAGGATACAAGCAATAAAGTTACATTCAGGCAGTCATAAGTGGGAGGAGATAAGTAATAGGAACAGACTAATAGTAATAGTAATGCAGCCTTAGTGAATGGTTTGACAGCGGTAAGGGAATTATTTGTTTAGCAGAGTGATGGCGCTCAGGAAAAACTGTTCTTGGTGTGCAATACTCTATAGCATTCTATATAAACACAGATTCCCTAAATTTCAATCTGGGCCAAATAGCTTGGGCAAATAAAGATTGACTCCCTCAAATGAGAACTTAAAACACCAGATTGCTCTTAGGGGCTTACTTCTAACCCTGAAGTAGAAGTAATTCATCTTCTGGACTGCAGTGACTATGTACTGGATAGTTATGCTAGATCTTTGTCTCTTTCCATTTCTCTTAATAGAAAAGTTGTATTTTCTGGAAAGAAAATCACACATATGAATTCTCTTTGTCTATCTGTCTGCCTGTCTGTCTCCTCAAATTAGTGGGAGAATTTTGCAGACCCTCAGTCTCTCACTTGCTTTTTCCTCTGCAGACTTGTATTACAAAGCAAAAGAGAACTACAAACTAGATGTGCCATTATATTTTGTCAAAATCAAAAGCATTATTTTAAAAATTTTAGTCAGAAAGAAGGGTATTTTTCCTGCATTTTCTTCTTTTAGGCAGACAACCAAAAGTAAATTATAACACTTTATTTACATGTCTTTTCCTATTTTTTTTTTAAAAAGTGTATTAATTATCAATTTCCTTCTCCCTATATTCATGCTTGGTAAATGTTATACTTTTCTTCCTGACCAAGAATCTCAGCTCCAAAAGATTACTGTCCCCAGAAAACTCAGAAAAAATATTATGGTTCAAATGATATCTTTTTGAGATGGAAAGCCTAAAAATAAAGGTAAAGGTTCCCCCGCTTATGTGTGCTAGTCATTTCTGGCTCTAGGGGCTGGTGCTCATCTCTGTTTCTAAGCCGAAGAGCCAATGTTGTCTGAAGACGTCTCCGTGATCATGTGGCCTGCATGACTCAATGCCGAAGGCACATGGAACACTGTTACCTTCTCACAAAAGTGGTCCCTGTTTTTCTACTTGCATTTTTTATGTGCTTTCAAACTGCTAGGTTGGCAGATGCTGGGACAAGTAACAAGTGTTCACCCCATTACGGGGTGCTAGGAATTTGATCCACTGAACTGTCAACCTTCTGATCAACAACCTCAGCACCTTACCCACTGAGCCAACCCATCCCTTTGGAAATCCTACTAGGAAAACCTACTAGGAAGTAAATTCTTCACTTTGTTTCTGCCTCTCCCCTCTCCACCAGTCTAAACAGTTAATAGAATAGTCTCTGTCCATATAAAAGGCCAGAGATCACACTAACATTAAGGTTATTTATAAAATGTTACCAATTAATTAATCTTGCATTGAAAGATTGGGCCAAATTAAAGCAGCACAGTATCAAGTAGATCAGATCCAGTCCTGAACCATGCTGAATATTTGCTACCAATTCACAGATTCAGCAGGGCAATTGGTCTCCAAAAATAATTAAATGATTCTTCCATATCTCTTAAGAAAAATACCACTCAGACAAAAAAAAATGAGACTACATCAAGGTAGTTTAGAAGTCTATTTTTTAATCTAGGAGTGTTAAAATGATAAACCATGGAACGAGTTCATTGCACACTGTTTTTTGGCCCTTCTTGCTGAAGTTCAAGAAAATTAAAATAATGATGTTAGTGTCACTAGGATCTTGCATTGGGTCCTTGCTTAAGAAGGACCAATTCTAGCATTGGGTCCTTGCTTAAGAAATGATGAATGTTCATTTATTTTTGCCTCTGTTCTATAGACTGCACATCTATCTATTATCCATCCATTTCTAATATTGCATTTAGAAATCATTAGCACAATTTTAGCAAGACGAAAGCCCATTGTCTGTATAATTGCAGATAAATGGTGAAAATAACATTCATTATTTCCATGTGAAAAAGGAGTGAGAGGAAGTGTATGCTAATATAAACAGATATTCTCTTTTTGAAGAGAATGACTCATTCTTGTTACAAATCGTTCTTGCAATAAGCTAAGTAACAAATAAAAGAAGCTGATATTTCTAAATGATGTGGGTAATATTGAGAAGATGAGTTTCCTTATTTGTAAAAATTCTACTCCCCTATATATTTTTTTTTTTAAAAAAACATTCTTCATTGAACTTGATTAGCAGAAAGATTTATATTATCCACCTGGGGATATAATTGAAAATTTATGAACTCTATGAAAATTAGACTAGGACATCTTACATATGACACAGTTGTTTAGTAAAATATCTACTTCATCTTACAGTTGGCAGGGCCTTATCTAGAATTAGTTCTTCACCGGAAAGTCTATATAATGCTCGGAAGAAGGATGGACTTAAAAACAATTAACTTCTCAGAATGAGGATGGGCAAATTAATACCGTATGTACCCCAAAACTCTGACCACTACTAAAAATTGGTGGCTTAGTATTCCTGCCAATTTGACATGGTATGCATGTTCTGTAGTAGATTTCACAAGGTTTAAAGAAAGAAAAGTCCCAGCTCTTTCACCCTCAGAAAAAGGTCATGAAAATACAGAAAATCCTAGTTCCATTCACATCTTCCCAAAGCATTATTTAGTGTCCCAGCTACCAAGTCCTTAGGTGTTTTTACAAAAGTTAAAAACAAGCAATCAATAATGTGATAGTGAAGAAAAAGGCAGAGGTTCAATTCTAAAAATCAAACAAAAAATGTAGAATCAGTTGCCAAATGCTCCCTGAAACAAAATTGTTTTTCATAGCTCTTCGATAAGTAAACTAAAATGTTGCTTGATACAACTCTAAGGAATAAAGTCTTTTGCAGAATGGAAAAGAAGGAATAGTTTTAGGTCAATGTCCTTTGAATCACTTATGGAGGCAGGAGCCTATGCATCCCCTGTCATCTTGTAAATATTGGATAGACTCTTTCTACCTGCAGAAGCTACGCTGTACAGTATAGGAATGTTTAAATACAATTTGGCACATGGTTTTTGAGTCAGAAATCAATTGGGAGTCACTGCAGTGACTCAATAATCAATGTTACATTATAGTACTGATTCTGGCTACCTCAGTTTCCACCTGTTATATTTTCTGGATTGTCCTCAAAGGAAGCTCCTTATACACTGTAAAACAGGCATACCATGACAGCATAGTTTACAGTCTTCAAATTGGACCACAACCAGAGCTTCAGAACCATCAGAGGTATCAGGCACCTAAGGTAGCCAGGATTGGGAATAATATGCAGCTTAATTAGAAAGCTTCCCAGACACTCTGATCCCTGAAGTATGAATTGATAAAAGTTGGATATCAGTGTTTTACAACTAATGTATTACTTAGGAATCAACTATGAATATAACCTTGATTTTATAAGAACTTGAATTCACTGAGTGAGAAATAGTCAACAAAACTAAATTCTAAAGTGGCAATTTTGTCGTTTAACAATTCATTGACCTCCTTGATCTATTTTAGAGTTTGGATAAGTACCTAGGGATGAAGGACAGATCACATGTGCCTGATCTCTATGTTTCATTAGAAAAAAAGGATTTATAATCCCTTTTATTCGTTCTGTTGATATGGTTAATGCAGATGCAGGAGTAGGGAAAAGAGGATTGCCCCTCCCATTTCATACTTTGAGTGATTTTTTGAAAGGAGAATCCATTATATATATTTAGCTGTACACATAATAGGTTTTGTGCACAAAAATGTGTTTTCAGTTACTGGAAACATTTTTTCTAAAATGAATAGAAACATGTATGTCAGAGTTTTCTTCAGGTTAGCAAAATGCCTGAAGTAGCTCTGATCTTATAGAATAGTTAAATTGGGATTCAGTTCAGGTGGAAAATATGGAACTTAGATTTATTTGCTTTGAACCATTACATAAAATTGGAGTAAGATTGGTTCTTGGAATAAAAATTTCTGGAATTTTGATTATTTCAGGACATATTGGAAATATATATTATATGACCAGTTAGATCTGCATCAAAAAACAGACATTCATTTTAATGGCAATCTGCATATGGTAAAACTACCAACCAAGAGTTGTCATTTTCAGTTCAATGAAAAATCTTGTGACTACTGTCTCCACTATGATCCCAACTTGTCACATCCTTGAAAATGTTTTGAAATCCGACTTGAGGTAGGACGTGTTGAGCTGTGATCACAGATTGCCATGTGTAGCAATTTCATTTGTAGCGGCTTCACTGCCTCACCACTGTGTCAAAAAACAATTGCATGAAATTGCTTCCCCTCCAACCTACAATCTTTGGCCTTTTGAGTTGAATTTTTTGTTTAATATAATTTGATTTTTCATTTCTTCCTATTTTCTTTCAGAAACAATGTTAAAAATCTGAATGATTACAAAATCCATTAAAGGTTTCTTAA
Organism: Thamnophis sirtalis; assembly: GCF_051295495.1. Lineage (NCBI taxonomy): Eukaryota > Metazoa > Chordata > Lepidosauria > Squamata > Natricidae > Thamnophis > Thamnophis sirtalis. The sequence continues at coordinate 140,387,994 of NW_028261381.1, forward strand.
AATGCACTCTATTGTTGTTATGGTTCAATATTAGATTGATAATATTTGCATTACAAAGATGTGATGAAGATAAAATATGGATGCAAATTCTTTATATTAGTTCCTTTTGTCTTTCAAATTTGGCTCAACATCTTCACAAACCCAATATTTTCTTTTAACTAACATGGTTCATTTTAAACTTACTGCTAATTGTTGTTCTTCTAATATAGGTGGTCCTTGTCTTATGAACATTTTATACAATGGCACTGAAAAAAGTGACTTACCACCAGTCCTCGCACTTATGACATAGTAACCCTATAGTCACATGATCAAAATTTGGGTGCTTGGGACCAGCATGTACTTACTATAGTTGCAGTGTTCCAGGTTCACATGTTCATCATTTATGACCTTCCCAGGAGTCTCCCAACAAGCAAATAAATGGGGGAAGCCATTGCATAATTTGCTTAACAACCATAGTGCTTAACAATCATGGCAAAAAGACCTCATAAATTTGGGTGTAAAGTAATTAATGATCGTATTGCTTAGTATAGACATTCTGGTCCCAATTGTAGTTGCAAGTCAAATATAATGTCAGCATTCCAAATATCATGCAGAATTAAATCAGAGTCCAAGACAAAACGATCCTTAAAATTCCAATTTAATAAGACAGACATGTTGGCATCGTGCTATGAAATCCCAATACTGGAAATGACATCAGAATTCCACCCAGTTAAAAATTCATAATCTTGTCCCCACGCCCACAATCCATCATATGGTCCAATCTTCTTCTTCCACGCTAGTGTCTCCACCCAGCTGCTTCCGATCAGATGTGAAAGTACGGAGACAAAAGATGACCTTGAGCTTCCAGTAAAGAATGAAAACAATACATTCCACAATCTTACTCCTGTCTATTCCCTCCTCCCATCAACTATACTAATGAAACAGCATATTGAAATAAGAGAAAGTGTGGCAGGCCAAAATTCCAAAAGGAATATAATTGCAGGCCTGACAGATTATCTGTATGATTTGTGACTATGAGACTTGATTACTTACATATTATGTCCTTTTCTAGCTCTAGCTCTCTCACACAAACACATACCCTTACCCTAACCCTGGAAAGGTTGATTGATAGGTAGTTCCAGAGTCTTCCATTTTAACTACAAAGCTGTACTGTAGTTCAATAATTTCTTCATATGAAAAGGATGCCGTATGTCCTAAAGAATGCTGAGAGGAAAATTGCTTAATATACTGTTGATCACTAGTTCCTGAACAATATATTAAAGGGGTTGCAAAGGAAGCTCATACTCATACCCAATCTACTTCAGGTGTCTGAGTGTTCTCTATATTTCTCGTACATTCTTGCTAACATTTGAACACTCCTGGGCTCTTATACATGTTGCCCTCAATTACTTTAGCAAGGAACAACTTTTTCTAAGCTCTGTTTCTTACTACCTGCTGGAGTAGCAGAAGAAAGGTGTTGCTAGATAGGTAAATGAGAGCCCTGCAATGTTGTTACTTACTGAGAAGCAAAAATCCATCAGGAATTTCTTCATCTCAAAAACCACTTGAGGACACAATTCTAAAAATTCCCTTCCTGCACAAGACAACAAAAGCCAAAATGTCACAGGAAGAGAGAAAGGAGAGAGTAGGACTGAATATGTTTAAAATGTGGTTTGGATGCATCATTATGTACTGTAGACTGTCTAAGGAGAGGTCCAGATTCAAATCCAAATTCAGCCACAAAGAATAGTAGGTGACTTTGGATTAGTAGCCATCAATCAGCTCGGCCTACTTCACAGGGTAATTATGAGGTTAAAAAGCATATCTTGTCTCTTCTGAATACAAGCAGGTAAACAAGTAAATGGACATTTGAGACTCGTTCACAACATGCTGTATTAGCAGCAGTTAAATCAGGACTTGGATCTTTTATTTCATCCATAGGGAGTAAAGCATGAGGTATGCCAAGCTATGTTTAATTTTTCAATACATATAAAATCTTAGTGATCAAGAGAATAAGAGAAAAGCATGGCTTCTTGTATTTACTGTACAGTATAATGGCGATGGAAGAAAGGCTATTTTACTGTAAACAATCTCAAAGTCTTAGGTTCCAATCAGTGGTGGGTTTCAAAAATTGTCTGAACCTACTCTGTGGGTGTGGCCTCCTTTGTGGGAGTGGCTTGCTGCCCATGTGACCGGATGGGAGTGGCTTGCGCCCATGTGACCAGATATGAAGATGCCGACGACACTTGTCAGAACCACCTTAAATTACTTCACACACTGGCATGCAAAAGAATATGATGTAAACTTGTTTTTTAAAAGGCATCTTTGGTTTGCGTTAAAACAACTTCAACTCACGCAATGTTCTGATTGCACCACAAATGCAGTAGTCATCCTTACCTTTCACAGAGGCACTGAGTTTTATAAATATGAGCATGATAGTGTAGAATAATCATATCCAAGGACCAGTGGTGGGTTTCAAAATTTTTTGGAACCTCTTCTGTAGGTGTGGCCTGCTTTCCGGGTCCACTGGTGGAACCTCTTCTAACCGGTTCGGTAGATTTGACGAACTGGTTCTACTGAATAGGTGCGAACTGGTAGGAACCCACCTCTGGTTTCAATAACCAATCAAAATATTTATTCATAAATGTTTTATTTGGCCCTTCCTCAAAGCTGTTTAAGATGGTTCCTCTCTTTTCTCCCACATTTCACGTGATAATAGTAACCCTGATATAGGCTGGCAAATAATGTTAGCATCAAGATTACCTACTGACTTTTATGACAGAATGGAGAATTGACTGTTGAGTCTTCCTGGCTCATGACTCCTCAGTGGTTCTTATAAATAGATACATTTAATCATGAACATTAACCTTTATAAGATTAGCTAATATCAAGCTATTTTTTCCAGTTCCATATGTTAGAAAAGTCCAGCATGTGACAAACATAGGAAGAGAAATGAATATTTTTTGCAATATTCACAGTATTAATATTTGGTAATATTTCAACTGGGTAAATACTATCATGGTTTAATTTTTAGAGATTTTTCTGTAGCATATGACCCTTTGTATGTAAAATATTCAAATAATGACTCTGTTATGATGGGTTCTCTGTCATGAAATTTCTTATTATTATTTTCCATCCATTGCTTCTTGTCTTGCTTTCAAATGTTTTGGAGGATAGGTTGACTCCCTCCTGTTTATGGCAGTGCTTAGATATTGAAATATTGCTATAATGTAATGTCTTTTTGATTAAACTAGATATACTCAATTTCTGCAACCATTCTTTATATGTTTTAGCCTCCAGTCTCCTAATCATCTTTGTAGCTCTTCTTTGCATACTTTCTAGAGCAGGGGTGTCAAACTTGTGTCATCAGGGCAGCATCATGTGATGTATCAGAACTTCTCCCCCCTTCGCTAAATCGGGCAGGGAGCGAGTCACTACGTGACACATCCAGTCCATGGGCCGCAAGTTTGACACCCCTGTTCTAGAGTCCCAACATCTTTTTTATACTACCAAAACCAAACTTTGAGTTACACTGTCATAAGATCTTCCCTTTTCTTTGGAACTATAGTGACCACTTCACATTTTTTCACAAAATATTTCTCAGCATTTGATCATCTGTCTGAAACTATTTGGAATAGATATACAAAAGGGTGCCAACTTTACTGTTCCAGGTTCAATTGGTCATGAGTTGAAGTCAACCAATTATGTTGAATTTCAGTACCGTACATTTTGGATCTGGAAGCACAGGAAGATACATATTTGTTCACTTGCCCAGGGTTAACTACTCTGATTGGCAGTACAAAGAATTTTTATGGATCTCTTAGGCAAAGATCTTCACAACTTCAACTGATCCTTTTATCTGGGGGTTTCTGGGATTGATTGTGAGACTGATTTCATGCAAAACATGCTTGCTGATTCTAATGTATGTTCTCTCCCAATGGGTTATGTCAATCAGACCTTAGCAGCTGGTAGCAATTGGCCTAAACAGAGTACTAATAAGGGCATTAGAAGGGACAGATGTCACAGCTAATAATCTTCCCCACAAACAGAGAGCTTATATTCTCCTGTGCTGTCTTGTAATTGACTGATTAATCCCTAGCGTGTGGATTTGTAATAGAGCCTCATTCTCTCTTAAATTAAGGAGTTCAGTCCTTGCATAGGCTGGCATGAAGGGCCACTCACTATCCAATCACCAGTTTGCAAAATACAACCATGTCACATTCCTATTGAATGATACTTCCACTCCTATGTTGACCCCGAAATCATAAACGCCTGAAAAGTTGCCTATGTCCGTTTACCTCTCTCCTTCTGATCCAACTTGGATAAGTCAATGAGCAATGTTTCTCAACCTTAGCAAATTTAAGATTTGTGGACTTCGGTGCTCAGAATTCTCAAGCCAACCTGCATCTGGAGGACCACCAAGTGGCACAGTGGTTAGAATGCAGCATTGTAGGCTAACTCTGCACACTCCCAGGAGTTCAATCCTGACCAGCTCAAGGTTGACTCAGCCTTGGTCAACGCCAAGGTCAGTAAAATGAAGACCCAGATTATTGGGGCCAATATGCTGATTCTGTAAACTGCTTAGAGACTGCTGTGTAAGCACCATGAATTGATATATACGTAAGTCTAGGTGCTATTGTTATAACAGCTTTCAAGAAAAGAGCATGAAAATCTAAACTCTGGGCACTATAATAGCATAAAGGATCCCTTCTTCTAGATCAGGGCTGTCAAACTTGTGGCCCACAGGCTGGATACATCACATGCTGCCCACGCCTGGTTTAGTGAAGGGGAAAATGTCATATGTCACATGAGAATGCTGTGACTGCAAGAGTTTGGCACCCCTGTTCTAGATATTTGTATTTTCAAGGACATAGTTGTTGAGGAAGGCATTTGAGGGTGAAAGAAGATCATACAATCTCCCCAATAGTGGTGGGCCAAGTTGACAGTTATGTTGTTATGGTAGACTTTGTTTTTTAAATGTTCTAACTGTTAATGTTGATATCTTGCAAGTCACTTGAAGTTTTCAGAAGTAAAACAACACATACAGAGGACCAGGGTGATTGATAAATGATTCTTTTTTAAGCCTTTTTCCTTCTGCCATTTCCTTCTAAATAACTTTCTTTTGTGAACTGCCCAGAAAATGTGAAATAAGGGAGAGTGTAGAGCCAGGAGATAAACAAATAAAATATGAACTCACTATATTCTCACAGATTTTGTCACTTTTTACCCTAACAATCCCAATTCTCCTTTGACAGTTCTGATAATACTGGACACACTTTCAGTTTCTCAGCTTAGACAATCAAAAGTAACTATGTGACTCCATTTGGAGCTACTAGTGATTCTTAATGCTTTACTTATCTGCATACACACACAGGAGTTTATTAATCAGAGTTCTTCTGAGCCTTTGAAGTGAAGTAACTGTTCAGAATCTGCACAACTCCCTAAAAGTTTATTGACATCTAACTAATAAATCCTCTATTTTATATAAATGCCAAAAGGAGAAGAAGAGGTTTAGTAGAAACAAGCACAACCTTTTTTTCCCAATCAGAATACTGTATGTGACAATCACTAAAGTTATTGCTAGGAATGGATGAAGGCAAAGTACGGGAAATTCTATGAACTGCAGTTATTTCACCCCAGTTTTCCATTACACAGGCAACCCCACGGCATCATTTGTTAGTATTTAGAAAGAAAGAAAAGTAGGGAGAGGAATCAAGGGAGCTACAGGAGAACCTTTATTGTTGAAATGTACTGACATTATCTTGCTTGTTGGGAGTGCATATTGTTTATGGAATCTATTTATCAGTGTAAGAATGTATCTCGCAATACAGCAATATCTTCATGGTAATAGCATACAGGAATAAAAAAAGGATTCATGAATAGAAAGTTCCTGCCTCTAGCATGTACATCAGAGACACTGAAGGATAATTTACCTATCATTAAGATATGGATTTTTTAAAAATCTGATCTAGTTTTTATTCCAGCAGAAATCATGTTAAACTCTCTAGTTGTTTTATCTGACTTTTATTGGGCAGGCTGTATATATATAATTCACAAACAGAATAAAAATATAAGAAGCAATGCTTCTTATACATACTGAGAGTTATACAGATATGCATTTGTTTTTATTATATTCTGACTGTGTTCTTGAATGGAATGGAATACCTTTCATCTTGTTTTTTTTCCTCCCCAAAAAACAGATTACATTTCTTAGACTAGTCTATTTAAGTTGAGTCATTTGATATGTAAGAATACACTGGGAGGCGGGGAATAGGGGGGAAGACAGAACAATGAAAACTGAAATAGCACATAACAATATAATCACAGATCAAATTCAGGGCTTCTCATGGAATGGTAGCACATTTGTCATCTGGAAATGATGCCACATAGCAGTAGCACGTAGACTTGTATGCCTCTTCATAGTGCTTTACAGCCCTCTCTAAGCGGTTGATAGGGTCAACATATGGCCCCCAACAATCTGGATCCTCATTTTACCATCCTCGGAAGGATGGAAGGCTGAGTCAACTTTGAGCTATTCAGAATCAAACTCCTGGAGTAAGCAGTGAGTTAGCTTGCAGTACTGCATTCTACAGCAGGGGTCCTCAAACTTTTTAAATAGGGAGCCAGTTGACAGTTCCTCAGACTGTAGGTGGGTGGGCATGGCTAGGTGGTCATGTGACTGGGTGGGCATGGCCAATGCAGCAGTCCATTTTGCCAATTTAGCAGCCCAATAAACAATACACACAAATTAAACTTTAATTATTTTTGCTCCTGTGGGGGGGGGGGTGTTTTATTTGCATTCGTTTGCATGTTGCCCTTTTGATTGACTTTTCTTTTTACTAGATAGTTTTTTAAGTTGTTTAGGAGTATAGTGGTCCACTTCAGGAAACTCAGTTTTGCAGCAATTCTTCTCAACCCCAAGGAGTTTACATCAACAAGTCTCTCTCTTTTCTTCTCCATCTCTTGTCTCTCTTGCTCTTTTCCTCCCTCCCTCCCTCCCCTCCCCTCTCCTCCCCTCTCTTTCTCTGTCTGTCTCTGTCTCTCTGTTTCTCTGTCTGTCTCTGTCTCTGTCTCTCTCTCCCCTGGGAGGAAGGAACCCCTGAAATGGTGCTGGGTGGTGGAATCTGATGTCGGGAGGCCAACGAGCAGGCGGGTGGGGAGGTGGGGCGATCCTGGGGTCTCCCCAAATATAACACATCTCTTGTCACTTGAAACTTGAAAACTCAAGATAGCCCTCGCCTCCTGCTGCTTCAGACTCGAAGCTGTAAGCTGCATCCAGCCAGCACTGCAGCAGAAAGAAGCAGCTGTGGACAATCCTAGCTTTTCAGCTAGGAATCTCAAATATGGCTGAGAATGAACATTTGTGTTATAGTCATTTGCTGGAGCTACTAAACAGGCAGTCAAGCTATGTGCCTGAAGGACACCATCCTGTCACTGAGAGTCCAGGCTACTCAGCGATTGTGAGCAGCCAGGCTCCTCAAAAGATGAGGAGTTTTCAGGGAGTCAATCTAGTGCCCACACAACGTTCATTCTTAGGCATATTTGAGATTCCTAGCTGCAATGGACAGCAAAGCTGCAGTTGACCACAACCACTTCTCTCCGTTACAGTGCTTCCTGGATGAAGCTTACAGCTCTGAGCCCGAAGCAGCAGGAAGCAAAGGCTGCCTTGGCATCATCAGCTTCGGGTCTAATGGTCTGTGGAGGATACACTTGAATCGGCACTGAAACCAGAACCCTAGGGGGACATAGGTGAAGACTTTTACTGCTTTCTTTCTGCATCACAGAAGCAGAGATGGGCAAGAGGCCCAAGAGCACACAGCAACCCAATGTGGTGCTCTCCTGAGGGTTGCCCCTCCTCCTCAGGCCCTGTATCGAGCCTGTGACCAGAGGATGTGGCGCTTCCAGGCTAGTCTGGCCGGCAGGTGGGTGAGCCAAAGACCAGCTTCCTGGTGGGGCATCACAACACAAGTGGCCTGCATGCTCTACAGGAAAAGCAACTGACATCTGGGAGGCAAGAGTGAGCCACTGCCACCACTGCTGTTGCCAGAGGTGAGTGGGGCAAGGTTGCATTGTGGCTCTGCATTGTAATGGGCTCCAGGGAAGGGGGATCCCCCATTGTGAGGTGCGCTAAACTTTACTGTGCTGTGCAAGGTGCTGCAAGAGCAGCGAGCAGGCCATGGAGGTGGCAACAGCAAATGTACCATGATAAAGGAGGAATGCTGTGCCACGCAAAGGCAAGTTCAGGTATGCTTCACTCCTGCACGTGTCAGTCTATAAACTGCCGCTGCCCTGAACACTTATGCCAGGGCAGCTTTGGGGGAAGAGCCAGGGAGGACTCTGATGCCACCATTTCCCCCGCGCAAGAAGAACAGCTACTGTATCAAGGTTCAAGGCTCAAGGTTTATTACACTTGTATGCCGCCCTATTCCTGGAGGGACTCAGGGCAGCTAACAAACCAAAAGGGAAGGGAATAATACAGAAAAAAGCAAAAGGCAAGCAAACAAAATACGGAAACAATTTAAAAACAGTCAACAGCCACACAATTCGAGTGGGGATGGGAACTCATCAGCCCCAGGCCTGTCGGAACAGCCAGGTCTTGACGGCTTTGCGGAAAGCCTGAAGGGTGGTGAGGGTCCGGATCTCCACGGGGAGATCGTTCTAGAGGGCCGGAGCAGCCACAGAGAAGGCCCTCCTCCAGGTGGTCGACAATCGGCATTGGCCAGCAGATGGAATTCGGAGGAGGCCTAATCTGTGGGATCTAATAGGTCTTTGGGAGGTAATTGGCAGAAGGCGGTCTCTCAAGTATCAACTAACTATGCATTTCAAATACCAAATACTGGGGGAAAAAATTATTGGAGAGCTGCACTAAAGTCAAAATGTAGATCCAGGCAAACTTCAGTGGTCAAATTCACTGCAACAGTTCCGCAGAATGCTGCCTTCAAGTCTTAGATTGGAGCTGATATTTTGCTTTGGCTACTTAATTGGTCCTTCAAAAGGTTTTTGTCCATGTCCAAGGAATAGAATCATACAGTCATCAAACATAAGTATTGGAATGATCTTAGAGACCACCTAGTTTAGTGATTTTTGGCTTTGGTAGATTTGGAGATATGTGGACTTCCAGTCCCAGAATTCCCCAGCTAGAATGGTTAAAGTCAACAGATCTTTAAGTTGCCAAAGTTGAGAAACATTCACCTAATTCAACCCCATCCATTTTTTCATGTTCACAAGCCACTTGCTTTGATGTGAAGCAGCCAGTTGGTGTGGATGTGCCCTGGCTCATCTTTTCTGAAAGTAATATTTTTGATATTTCACCTAGAGTGCCGATCTGGATATCACAGGTGTATGAGAACAAAAGAAAAAGTCATAACTCTCTCTGAGCAGGTCCAGGACTTTTTCAGCTTGATTCAATTATGAGCATCTTTGTGGAAATGCACCAAAGCACAGCAGTATTTCTCTCCCAAGAGTTCTAAATCAACTTAGTCTGCTCTGTATGGATATTGGAATGCAGTGCCAAGAATTTGTATTGATTATTTTACATTCTTTTTAAATATTATTCTTTTTAAGCCTTTGGGGATGATGGGATCAGACCAGTGGTGGGTTTCAAATTTTTTTAGAACCTATTCTGTAGGTGTGGCCTGTTTTGTGGGAGTCGTTTGGCAGTCATGTGACAGGGGGGGAGTGGCTTGATGTCACTCACTAGGAGAAGTCATGGATTGGGTAAAATGTGGTGAAGCTCACTTAACAACGCTCTTGCTTAGCAACCAAAATTTTGGACTCAATTGTAGTAATAAGTCAAGGACTATCTCTGTCTTCCTCTGCATGGCAGCCTTGTCCTAGTAAACTATTTCTTCTTTCTGGCAATTTTCCTCTCTGTTAGCGGCACCAAAATAATCCAGACAATGTAAGGTTTCCTGCTGCAGCAGGGGTTTGGACTAGATGACCTAGTAGCCTTCTAGCCCTAAATTTCTGTGCTGCTTTTCTTCCTTCCTGCTAACAAAGAAACCTGCCTGAGGCTCATTCCACATACCTGCCAGATAGAGATAATGAGATAATGACCCTAGAGAAAGTTTGGCTCTATTCACAAGCCTTTTAGAAACACAATGCTCATATTGCACAAACCCCAAAACTTCAAAAACATAAAACCATATAACATATGACCAATTTGTTCTTTTTTGCACCTTTTCAATTTAAAATTATTAAGACGTGTGGACTTAAACTCCCAGAATTTCACAGCCAGGCATGCTCAGTTCCAATTTAAAGCGACAGCATTTGTTTTTCTTCTTTGTGAAAAAAGTTTCCTTCTTTCTTTTTCTTTTTCTTCTCCCTTCCCCTCCTTCCTCCCTCTCTCCCTCCCTCCCGCCTCTCTCAAACACGCACACACATACACAGAAGTTGGATTGGAGTATCTCTCTTACCCCCTTCCCTCTCTCACTCACTCTCTCTCAAACACACCCACAAGTTGGATTGGATATCTTTTCCAATGGCTTGAAAGCAGCTCCTCTGCCATCCCCCCCCTCATTCCCCACTATCTTCCCCAAACACCTCCCCCATTGCAAATGCAGTTGGCTGTCTGGGTGGGAAATGCCTGGAACAAAATAAAGCCCACCCATTCACCTCCTGCTGGCAGGCTGGGAAGACAGAAGAGGCAGAGAAGCCAGAGTGGAGCCGATCCAAGCTTTCCAAAAGAAAGAGACTGGGGGAAAGTGTGTGTGCTACAGCATGGCTCTTTGCCTGGCTTCCTTTCTCCTCCTTGGTCTCCTCAGTGCTCGCTTGTACTCTCCCTCCTCAAGTGTAGTTTGATTGCAGGTGTAGCCATGTTGCCTTTTCAAATTTGTAATCAGTGAAGCTGGGCTGGATTTTTATATAGTTTTATCCAGCTGTGTGTCTGTGTATGTGTGAGAAATGGATGGGGGCCTGAGGAGGAAGTCACTACACTTGGGGAGGGAGAGCACTGAGGAGACCACAGGAGGAGGCAAAAAGCCAGGCAAAGAGCCATGCTGTAGCACACACACTTTCCCCCAGCCCTGGAAGGATCCACTATGTAAAAATCCAGCCCAGCTTCACTGATTACAGGTTTGAAAAGGCAATGAGGCTCTGCCTGCAATCAAACTACACTTGGGGAGAGAGAGCACAAGCGAGTACTGAAGAGACCACAGGAGGAGGCAGGAAGCCAGGCAAAGAGCCATGCTGTAGCACACACACTTTCCCCCAGCCCCAGAATGCTTGGATTCACTATGTAAAAATCCAGCCCAGCTTCACTGATTTTGAAAAGGCAATGTGGCTCTGCCTGCAATCAAACTATACTTGGGGAGGGAGAGCACAAGCGAGCCAGGGTCCTTCTCTCCAGCCTTTGCCCAAAGCCCTACACAGCACCAGGAGGATGAAGCTTGAATTCCTCCCCCTCCCTCCAACCCACACATACCTTTTCCAGCTGCTTCAGAGGGGGCTTCAATGCTGCTCTTGCCTCGGGTCCTCTGAAGAAGCTCCGCCCTCACTTCCTTCTCTTTGAGAAGCGCCTTGCAAATGGGCTGCAGGGCAGGGGAGCATACCAGTATGGGGGCATGTCCACGCCTCCTTGGAATGGGTATGCAAAAGTATGGCAAATTTCTGGAACCGGTACACCCGAAGAGGTGCAAACCGGCAGGAACGCACCTGTGGATCAGACTGTCAACAGGGAGGGAATTAGTGGGTGATCTAGGATTACTTCCCAATCAGTTACAGTTAATCTCTGAAATTACTTGTTATAAAGTTGCATATCTTTTGCAGTCACTGAACACAACTATCATTGGACTATGCAGATAAAATCTATTGTTCTATTTTTGTAAACACATGGTTCACATACATGAGTTTATTCATTTTGTTTGTTGTAAAATTAATGATTTTAATATGTATATAAAACAGTTTTTAAGTTTAATTGCCATGTAAATCCTACTAGATGCAACTCTCTGTCCACATTTCCTTCAAAGCAGTTTTTCTCCCTTTCTCTTTTATACACACATACACACACATATCACCCAAGCATATTTTTCATGTCATTGACAATGAATTCAAAGGATGCAATATTTTGCATACTCGCCTGCACACATTTTATTACTCTCACTTTCATTCTACAAGGCTGAAGTGAATCACAATAAATATACAGTATGTCTTGTTCTTGTTAGCTTGATTTGCTATTTTCTTCCAATGGATTTTTTATGCTCATAACTTGGAGAACTGCAAAAAATCCCAACACTTAAATAAATAACCTTTGCCAATAGTTTTTCAGGTTATTAACAACTTTAAAGTCTTATAATAGAAATAGTAATACTGAATGCCACATCAATCACATAAGGCTTTTCTCCGTTCAAAATTTTGATCTATATTAGTCTATCTGCAACATAGAATTCAGAGCAGTACTTTTAATGACGATCTGCCTTGTCACCCTCTGTTGATGTACATGCTTTCTAACTGTAAGATTTCTCTCCAAGGGATTGACATGTTTGATGCATATTTGGACTCATTGAACTGCTTTCCATCAATGTGAAGATTTCCATTTAATCCAAGAATGTAAGAATAGCCAGGAGTGTTATCTTACAAGTTCATTCTGGTTGATCTGAACTAGTTGTTAAAAAGTCTGTGTAAATAAAATTTAACAGATAGGATGGGGAAAATGTATTGGGAAAGACAGACGTCAATGTACCTTGATATCAAAACAGCAAGATTTCCTATTTCCAATTCTACTGTACTGTGGAAGTACAGTAAGATAACAGTTTCCCATCTCATTCAGGGATGTGGATCCATCTGGTATATAAAACTGGAACTGGAAGGGTATGCTGCCTCATCTCATCTCTCTGCATTGTGGAGCAGCTGCATGTCAACATTTGTCTATTGAACTTCTTGTAGAGGAGGCAATTAAAATTAAAAGGGAGAGTTCAGGACTATGGCAACTTTGCAGAAAAGAAAAGCCATGATCAGGGCTAAAACATCCAGTGGTGACGGGGAAAAAAACTTCAAGAATGGAGAAAGGGACATCTTTACCTTGCAATTCTGCAAGTATCCTCTTGGAAGCAAATCCTATAGCAACTTGGGGAAAGGGGGTTCCTGGGAAAATCTGCATAAATCAAGATTATTATCAGAATTGAGGTTTTGCCTAATTAGGTAACACTCTAGGGAACAATCCCACTGAATGTGGCCAAAGCCCATCATAATCCATTAGATAATTTTGTTTCTCACAATGGTTAACAAGAAACCTCTGAGGAGCCCATTAACCACGGGAGATGAAGTCATAACTTTTCTCTCCATGTTATTTTTTGCATATATGATATATATGGAGGCACGTGGTATTAAGATATAAGCACTGAGTCTCTCTCAATAACACTTGACAGACTTGTTGTCCATGTATTTATTCAGTTTATTTTTAAGCACCATTTAAGTTAGTGGCCATTACCTTACCTATGATGATGAATTCCCATGATCGGTTATGTGTTTTGTGTAAAGCATCAGGCAGGATTAACTTGAATCAGTTCTTATTTATTTTTATTTATGTATTCATTTGGTTTGTCAAACATGTACAAGATAGCAGGTATAAGTATAAACATGGACACGTATGAAAGAAATGAATACAAATACATGCAGACAGTAGGACAGGGATGGTAGGCACGCTGGTGCGCTTATGCATGCCCCTTTTATGGACCTCTTGGGAATGTGGTGAGGTCCATGGTAGGCAGTTTGAGGTTGAAGCTGTGGGGGATGTAACAACCGAGTCAGTTACAGCATTCCAGGCGTTGACCACACTGTTGTGGTCAATAAAATCATCATCATTGTCATACTTCTAATTATATCACTGAAACGTATCTGAAAATAAAGGTTGGATTCTTCTCTTCAAATGTCACTTCAATGTCTAAACCTCTTATGGGAAAAATAGGAACCAGGAGTATTAGGCTTGTTTTCTGAGGCTTGAGTATTAGGCTTTAGTTCATCAAAATCCATACAAAGCAAGATAAAAATCTAATACTAATAATAATTGTCAAAGAAGAAAAGCATGCATTGGCTGATTAGGTAACAGATGGCCAAATATAAGCACCGATGCAACTTAAAAACTGAAACTTACTGAATGTACAGGAAATAAAACGTGAATACAAAAATAATGTAATTAAAACAGGAACAGCATGCTGGCAAGGAAAAGCATTACATGGTCAGTTCTTCAAAATATAGAAAGAGAGTAGATAAAGATAAACCCCACAATGGTTTACAAATGGAACATTTAAAAAAAGAAAACAGAAGAGGAAGCTATTTGAACTAATGCAATCAAGGCCAGAAGAGAACAATTATCAAATTATTTAAACTATAGATTATGTAAAGTAGCAAAAGACATAGTAGAACTTATTCCTAGCTTGTGAAAAAAATGACTTTTTTAATCTGTCAATTTAAAAAGGTGACACTGCTTGGATCCACACACTCATACATTATGAGATCTTAAGTTCTTGGGAAGAATTTGATGGGTATGAAAGTCAACACAGGTAAAGAATGTATCTGTGATTTCATATTGTCATGTATATAACAATAATAATAAATAGGACTGTCATCATTTTTCAGATAATATAGTACTGTATATGGTATAAGATTGTCCATTTATAAAACTTGATACCTCTGTTCTTCTGATAATTTATATATGTATCATATAATGGTATCATTATAGCGTTTCATTTCAAACTTTGGGGCATTTATTTCATTACTACTATTTTCACCATGCAATAAAGCACATTCTATGAGAAGTGCACATTATTTATTAATCATCATGCACACACAACATCTCATGAACTAAGTGTTGAAAATTACCATCTTTTAGCAAAGCATAGAAAAGTCTCCAGGGACACGATGGCTCAGTGGCTAAGACACTGAGCTTGTTGATCAGAAAGGTCGGCAGTTTGGCAGTTTGAATCCCTAGTGCTGCATAATGGAGTGAGCTCCCATTACTTGTCCCAACTTCTGTCAACCTAACAGCTGGAAAGCATGTAAAAATGCAAGTAGAAAAATAGGAACCACCTTTGGTGGGAAGGTAACAGTGTTTTGTGTGCCTTCGGCATTTAGTCATGGTAGCCACATGATCAAGAAGACGTCTTCAGACAGTGCTGGCTCTTTGGCTTTGAAGCAGAGATGAGCACTGCCCCCTAGAGTCAGGAAGGATTAGCACATATGTGTGAGGGGCATCTTTACCTTTTAGAAAAGGACTCCTTGTTTGAAATACTTAAAAGAAGTGTTTCCAGAAGATCATTGAAATGCTTTACCTGTGACAGCAACAGTTGAAACTCATTCCTTGGGCATTTTTGAACTATGTGTGAGATTTTTCTAGAAAAAATCATCATCATCATCATCATCTGCATTTATTTTGTGCAATTCAAAGCACTTAATACTCCTACCTCCTATTTTCCCCATATTAATCACCATGTGATGTGAGTTTGGCTGAGAGAGAGAATGATTGACCCAAAGTAACTCAGCTAAATTGATTTTTTCCTTCTTCACTCTTTTGTGCCTTCAGCTTCTCAGTTGTGACCGTCTTTTAATGTAAAATTACATAAATTAAAATTATGCCGAAGGAAAATATAGAGTATAATACATATATTTAGCCAAGATTGTTTATCATACCTTTTAGTTTGATGGTATTAGTTTCAGTAGACCACAGGTGAAGGATACAGTATGTAGGAAATAAATCATACATGATGAAGCTACTAAAAAGTTTGGCAGATGTTGCTGTGATTAACAGAGGCTTGTTCTGGAATGTGGGCTTGGCACAAGGCTAAATGCACATGAATGAATCTGTCTGCATACTTAGACACTGCTGTGAAACTTACCTCTTTTTAAATAGGGAGGGGACATTCTCTCCCTTGTTGATAACACTGATATATTCATTCAGGTTTGCTTATGAAAACCTACCACATGAAAGACTACACTCGTGATTGCTTCGGGGTTGGGATGATAAGTAGAACAAATCTTTCTTTCTGTGTTTCAGACAGGCAGTAAAAGGACATTTGTCAAATTTAATGTCCAATAATTTCAAGTCACCATTTTCAACAAGATATATATATATATATTTCTATTCTATTTTTTCTCCATAACACATAAGGTGATCCAAATATTTAGGGTGTGCTTTAGGACACAGCCTGGATGGTGAAACACTGTTCAGACACCTGTTGGAGCATGTCACAAAACCTTTTTATAATTGTCATGAATTCTGTTAGAGATGAACATCTGTAAAAATTATCATGGGCCAGGAATGAAAACTTGGTGGGAACATAGAGTTGGGGGGAAAATGAGCATGTTTAAATATTGTGGGACAAATGAATATGAACTGATAAAGTCTTGGCTCATAATGCACTATATTGCAGTAGAAAAGAAAAATGTGGATAGTGGACATGGCAATACCAGGGGACAGTAGAAGTCAAAAAATTGGAGAATATCACAAAATATCAAGATCTGAAAATCAAAGTTGAAAAATTATGGCATACACAGGTAATCATGGCCTCATTGACTATTGGCACACAGGTTGCCATATAAAAAAATTGGATGACACTTAGAAGATCTGCATATTGACAACATTTCCATTTGCCAATTTCAATCCACCTTTCTTGGATTGACAGATATACTATGCTGATACACATCCTAGGTTCTTGGGAAGAATTTGATGGGTACGAAGACAAAAACTGAAGAACTGGCAGCTATGATTTCACAATATTGCGATGATAACAACAACAACAACAACAACAGCCTGTTCATCCAATAGATCAGATTTATGCATTGCAGGATATTTCTCAAATTATTTCAGGGAATATACCTCTTCAGTTCAAAAATCTTTGTATGGGACAACAATACTTTTTGCAGAAATGACATTTTGGAGAGGAGACAAAAGAAAAAGTTATATTTCCTTCCTTCCTTCCTTCCTTCCTTCCTTCCTTCCTTCCTTCCTTCCTTCCTTCCTTCCTTCCTTCTCATATATATTATTTTGTGATTTACTATTTGGATTTTTTAAATAAACACACACACACACAAACGTGTTTGTGTGTATGTGTGTGTAAAATCTTTTGCTTTTTTGCCTGTGTATTCTAAAGATTTCAAGCATCTATTCTTTCTAATTTTCCCCTTCTGCCAAGATGAAGTAGTAAATACAAGTAATGAAACATCACCACAATTTATAAGAAGGAAAACTAGACAGAAAGTTCTCAGTCAATCCTGACTCAGGACTGTGGGTTCTGAGCTTTTGTTAATGGCCTGGACAGCTTCCTAAAGCTGTTTTTATAGTTTCCTCCTTCGCCTGAATTTCAGCTATGCTGAGCCTATTAAGGTGGCATCAAGTCAACGTGTTCTTTCGTGATCGTATACAAACTCTCTGAGTGCTGGAGAAGTCAGTATCTGTCCTCTTAGCTGACACTTCTACCTCCTTTTACTGATGTTAAAAGAAATTTCTACTGTCAGTCATATAACCAATTCACTTTGTTCATAACCAGTGACAGCCTTGTTGTTTTTCCTGTCTTGCCAGAGAACCAACTTCAGTGAATTAGCATCCTCAAAATTTAGATGCACTCATTAGTCTGAATAAATCTGAAAGCTGCTGTTCCAACATTATTATTATTATAGCTATCTATTCCTAATTTTATATTTTTGAGTCTGTAGGTGTGTGTGTGTGTGTGTGTGTACATATAGTATGTGTGTATTCATTATATATATAATTTTTAGCCAACTCTTTTCAGTTACAAGTATATAATCTTAGGGAATTGCTTAAAACTGTAATTGTCATGCTAATTCAGAAGTTTGCTATTTGTTCCCATTTGTTTTATTGTTCACTCAGAATCATTGACAAGACCTGCTATTTCAGCTTGAGGAATATGTGATTTCAATGCTATCAAATTTATTAATACTCTTCACCATTCAGCCCCCCTCCCTTATAATGTATTTCTGGCAGGGGGCTGGAGGTGTGCAGAATGAGACCAATATACACACAAATGCCATACTTACATATGAATATTACTGTTTAGACTATGTAGTAGGGTGGCAAATGAATTGTGTAAATTTAATTTTCTTTTTTGAATATTACTCCTTTAATTGAAAAAATAATGCTTACAAATCCCAACCACCACCTTAACCCTAACCCTGCAGTGATAGTTTTCAATCAGAATAGAGCTGAAAGGGACCTTGGAGGTCTTCTAGTCCAACCTCCAAGTAGGAGACTCTATACCATTTCAGATAGGTGTTGTCCAAACTTTTCTTTAAAACCTCTAGTGATGAAGCACCCCCCCACTTCTGAAGGCAAGTTATATCCTGTTTTATTGTTCTCACTGTTAGGAAATCTCCCCTTAATTCTAGGCTGCTTCTCTCCTTCTATCCATTGTTTCTTGTATTGCCTTCTGGTGCTTTGGAAAAAAAGTTGACGCCCTCCTCTTTGTGGCAGCCCCTCAAATACTGGAATACTGCTATCATGTCACCCGCAGTCGTCCTTTTCTCTAGACTGGCCATACTGAATTCCTGCAACCATTCTTCATATGTTTTTGTCTCCAGACATTTAATGATCTTAGTTGTTCTTCTTTGGACTTTTTTCAAAGTCTGAACAACTTTTTTGTAATGTGGTGACCAAAACTGGATGTAGTATTCCAGGTGTGGCCTTACTGAGGCTTTATATAGTGGTACTAATATTTCACATGATTTTGATTCTATGCCTCTGTTTGTACAACTAAGGATTCTACTAGATTTTTTGGCTCCTACTGCACACTGCTGGCTCATGTTTAAGTGATCGTCCACTAGGACTCCAAGGTCCCTCTCACAGTTACTGTTTTTGACTCAGGTTTCACCTACTCTGTACCTGTGCCTTTGTTTTCTTCCTGCCTAGGTGCAAAAGCCTTGCTCTTCTCCAAATTAAATTTCATGTTGTTGGATAGGGCCTATTGTTCAAGTCTATCAAGATTTGGGGGGGGGGGATCCTGAGCTTGTCTTTTGGAGTGTTGGCTATTCCTGCAAGCTTAGTGTCATCTGCAAATTTGAAGAGTTCCCCTTCTATACCATCATCTAAGTCATTTATTAAGATATTGAAGAAGTTTTACAAAGAAGATATTTGAAGGAAATTTTACAAAGAAAACCATGCAAATCTGGTCTTCCACCTAGATGTGAAATTTCCAAAAAATGACCTAATTAATTTACGAGCCTCGAGACAAAGTTCAAAAGAAATCCAGTCATTTATTAGAATCAACATTTTGGCAAGTTCTTCTGCACAGCTGAAACTGATTTCCGATCAATGGTCTCTGCACTTTACCCCTGTGTCTCCCCTCCCCTCAGTCTGTGTCATAAATCATATCCACCAATGAGGTGCTGCAGCAGGCTGTGAACTTTGCACCCCACATGCCGACTGTATAAATATGAGATCCGACTCTGGTTGAAAGTATGCATGGAATTCTCTCTCCCATTTTCATGCAACTTGATAATAGTCATGGAAACACTTTACAAGTTGACGTCAGAGTTAATTCTGATTCTATTGCATTAAATTAATAGCAATAGCAATAGCAGTAGACTTATATACCGCTTCATAGGGCTTTCAGCCCTCTCTAAGCAGTTTACAGAGAGTCAGCATATTGCCCCCAACAATCTGGGTCCTCATTTTACCCACCTCAGAAGGATGGAAGGCTGAGTCAACCCTGAGCCGGTGAGATTTGAACCGCTGAACTGCTGATCTAGCAGTAGCCTGCAGTGCTGCATTTAACCACTGCGCCACCTTGGCTCTTAATTAAGCCTCATTGGGATGTGTATTTATCTATCTGTCTGTTTATTTGCTTGTTTATTTTGCTGGGTTATTCTAATCAAAGTTGACTCTAAATATATTTATCCCAACTATAGCCCAGTATGCATTAGAATGAGTGTCAGTGTCCCAATTCATAACAATAACAATATATATAAAATGTGTAAAACTTAGGAATCTTTTCCATTTAATTGTCACCAAATAAAAGTAACTTCTATTGCTGGAGGAAACAGATCATATTGTTCCGTATGCTCTGAAACCTGAAGAAATAACCATGTTTTAATGGGCTGCCTAAAAATCAGGAGGGTGGAACATTTAAATAATCAGAGGAATGCTCTTTTATTTTATTTGTTTTATGGCCCATCTTGTAAAATATTGTGGCTCACTATAGTAATAAAACCACAATGGTAATTTAAAAAGCAAGACAGAGACACACAGAGAGAATGAGAAACAAGGACCTGATCCACTATCTTTGTCCAATGGATAACAAGCAGAGAACCAACCTAGAAATAAGGAGACATTTCCTGACTGTTAGAGCAATTAATCTGTTAGAGCAATTAAGCAATTAGTCTTGCTTCCAGAAGTCATGGGTGCTCTTACACTGGAGTTTTTTACGAAGAGATTGGACAATTGTTTGTCTGAATTGGTATAGGGTTTCCTGTTTCAGCAGAAGGTTGGACTAAAAGACCTCCGAGGTCTCTTCCAAATCTGTTTTACTGTTATTCCTGGGCTCCAATCTTATTACTCCAGGGCTTGGAAGAAAATCCAGCTCTTTACAGGTTACAGAGCCAGTAAGGTAAGAGACTGGGATAGGGTTCTTTTCTTGAAAGGGGGCAATGAATAAAAAGATTATTTTCCTGATCCCTGAAATAGACAAGTTTCTGAGCAAAGGCAATATGTACGGGAGAAATTGTGTAACTGTATTCCTATATAAGAAACAAAAAATGTGTTCTAAAGCTTAGTTAGTGGACAAAGTCCAGAAGAGCACCAAGATTGCAGTCTGTGAGTATACTGTGAGAATACTGCTTGTGGAAAAGAAGAAACGGAGACTCAAGTAATTCTGAAGAAAGTTTCACTTTTATTTCATTTCTTGTTTTGCACAGGTGATTTTTGTGTAAAGAGCATCACGAATAGTGCATCTGACTAGTGGCAAACTGGGATTCCACTGATGAGTTGTACAATCCTTCTACCATCAGCATATGATGGAGATTATGGCCTAAAGCAAGTGTTTCTTAAAAGCTCTTCTAAATCAGAAGTAAGGTCTATGATATCCTTCCCAACTAGATGTGCAGATTTTACTTCTCAATATTTGCTAGCTGCAACTTAACACCCCCTCATAAATTTTCTCAACCCTAAATGATTTAACAGGTGCAGATATACATCACAATCTAAACATGGAAATAGCATAGGTTGGTAATGCTCTTCCAGAAAGACCTCTAAATAGGGACTGTCTTCCCTCTCTTTTACACCAATATATAGAATTGAGAGATTTGAAAAACTGTTATTTCTATTTTCACAGTGAAATCATTCATCTCGGTCTTTTTTTGGGGGGGGGCTTAGAATCACACCTAGCTGTGAACATTTAGATGTTACATAGCTGAGGTGGCCATTCTTTGCCTGGGGTTTGTATATTTATCGTTTGATGTGGCTTTTTACATTTTTGTCTGTTGCTTTTATAGCCGTTGTTTTATTTGATCATTGTAAACCACCCAATGTTGCTTTTTATGAAATGGGCAGCTAAAACAAATTTGAATACATAAATATTCCTAAAAAATTTAGTAGGAGGTGATTTGATCCAAATAGAAAGCATTTTTAATGTTTTATCTTCCTAAAATTAGTGGCCAATAATGATTAAGTCCAGAGTTTTTTTTTAAACCACCATATTTTGACAGAAGCTGAGCTAATCGTTATGAAATAGCATGTTTATAAAGGTGACCTAGAGCTTCATTGTACTGAGTTTCATCAACCTGAGAGGCATACTTTTTTATTTTATGACCAACAGAATTTGCAGAAAATAAATACCATCTGTTATATTATAAATGACTGCACAGCTATAAGGCCATAATACATTTTGCCCCAGTGTGCATTACTTTACACTTGCTTGCACTAAATTGTATTTGCCAGCTCAGACCTGATCAGCATCTATGTACAAGGGTGGGAGAAGCAGTATTGTCCTAATATATTATTTTATATATTTTCATCATGAAGCAGTTTCTTGCTTCTGTGGATGATAGAAGCTCTGGTTTAAAATATCCAGAACAGATCTAGAAGTCTTTTCTAGTTGTAAAGCAAGTTTTTTTTTTCTGGACAAAATAGTAAGGAGAATATGTTGCCAACATTTCACCTCTGTAGGCCACAATTTTGCGGCTAAGCATTAAAGATAGGCCATAGTCTTCTATTTTGTGTGCCTTAGCAATAGCAATAGCAATAGCAGTAGACTTATATACCGCTTCATAGGGCTTTCAGCCCTCTCTAAGCGGTTTACAGAGAGTCAGCATATTGCCCCCAACAATCTGGGTCCTCATTTTACCCACCTCGGAAGGATGGAAGGCTGAGTCAACCCTGAGCCGGTGGGATTTGAACCGCTGAACTGCTGATCTAGCAGTAGCCTGCAGTGCTGCATTTAACCACTGCGCCACCACTGCGCCACCTTAGTGTGTTAGGGCATGAAAAGACAAAACCAAACCAAACCAAACCCCCATTCTGCTTTCATGTCTACTCTTTATCCTTTGCTGTCTTTCTCATGGTTGGTTCTTGTATTAGATTGTAAACCACTTGGAGCAGAAACCTGTACTATATTTAATAATGGAAGCTGCAGTTAAATAATCAACTTAAGGTAAGTCCTTTTCGTTCTCCTTCCAGCAACTGTAGAAAAGTAAATGGCATGTATCTGTGGGAGAAGGAAAAGGTAACAGACTTGAAATAAATGAAAAATTGGACATGAATTGTACTGGGATTATGTGTGACAATGGGGAAAGAGGGTTTAAAGACCCTTTGAAAGTGTGATGTGGTTTTTAAAATCGTTCCTTGATTGAGGGCACATTTTAAACTAGAATTCATACTTTTGAGGAAGGTGTGTCAGCTTTGCTGACAAGAGAAAGAGAAACTGATGCATAAATACTTCTGATAGGTATGGTTGGGAGAGGTGCGGACCTTCCCAGGGATAACTGAAAAACTTTAAATAGCACAATTGAAAACTAGGAGGAAAATGGTGAATAGCAGGCTGAAGGGCAAAGTTTAAAACTTTAAAACTATAGTCTGGTGGCTTTTCAAGAATATTGTCTGTAAGAAGCACAGATAATGTGTGTACCACTGAACAAGGGAGGGAGGGAGGAAATATGGGGAGGAATAGAGACGAATGAAGTTAAACAAGGACATGTAATGTTTTGTTATGGTGAAGAATTAAATGATTTTTAAGTAAAATAAAAGGTCGACATAAAATATGAGAAGTGAAATACAAGTTGGTAGTGAGGAAGACTAAATACAAATGGCAATTAAAGGTAGCTAATGAGACCTCTCTTTGGCACATGCTGTGTCAAAAACTAATCATGCTGGTTCTCTCTCTTTTGAAACCATGTTTTTCACCTGTACACTGAATCTAAAATTATAGAATGCAATTGCTCATCCAGTTTGTTAAACTGAGTTGTCTTTGATCTTCTGCAGAGTCCACTGCAGAATTCATTCTTTCCATGCCAGCTATTTACCTGGTGCTGTGATCTTTCATTAATTCGATTATTAAGAAGTTTACAGGTGATGTCACTCCTAAGCAGTCACATCATGGCTTCTGCCTGCTTTAGGTAGTCAGCAATGTTCACAGGCAGCAAAGTAAAGCAAATAAATATTAACATGATACAAAAATTTATGTGCCTCTAATCTAATGAATAATGGGCATTCCTGACACTTTCTGGAAATATTCACACTTGACTTAATAACCTACAAAGGCTTTGATCATATGAGCTATCTCACCAGCATGTCTAATCACAGTTGTGCATTAGATTTACAGATATGAACTGGGAAAATATATACATAAAAATATACAAGAACATGATGAACCTGTGTATTTATGCCTGGAAGTAGACCTATGCTTATAAAAAGTGTGGATAAGTTTATAACCTTAGCAATGGAACATTCATTCTTCATGGAACATATCAGCCGAGCTCTCTAAAATCTTATTTGGGGGAAAAAGAAATTCAGTTTCAGTTTCAGACTCACAATGGGATAGCAGCCCAAATAGTTTCAGAATGTTCAAAGCAGCAACCATTAACACATAATTTAACTGAAAAGCTTCTTTTGATAAAAGATTGCTTCATACTTGGGAGGTTTTGAAGAGTAGAACCATCGGAAAGGGAATTTTTGCTATTTCTCCTTCAGCATTTGTTTTTATTCCAATATCTTTATAGTTTTAAGAGTTGCATAGCACTCTAAAGTTGTACTGGAAGGGAATTCATTAAAAAAAGATTGGCAAAAAAATGCTAATTTTCAGATTTGCCAAATGAAGTGTCAACTGAATTAAAACATCTTCAGTCACTGGACTGAACATAATCATTGAACATAATCTATCTGCACAAAAATACCTACTACTGATAGACCTCGAAATAGTAAAAAGATAAATAAAGTCTCCTTCAAGTTAAACACAGCTGCTACCAGCAATACAATTATATCTGAATTCAGATATTTGTATATACTGTTTAAACAAAACAAAATCTAACAAAATCAAATCTATCCCCTTTAAATTAACTTGAGATTAAATTGACAATCTGCCTTAATGTGGCTTTATGATGGCTCAAGGTAAGTCAGCAAACTCAAAAGGGAGTTGACAAAGTGGGAGAATGACAGTTGATCAATATCATATTGTTCACCTTAATCTCATAGAGATACAAGGAATCTCCCATTCTACTGCAGATGGAATCTGTTCCAAAGGGTGATGTGAACCCAGTGAATCATCTCGCCTCACCCTCTTCAAAGGAGATAAGGAGTGATAAGAGACGCCAAGGTGTTTGATTAAAATAATAGAGCAAATTCCGAAAAGATGCTCAAAAGTTTGAAATCTACAACTACAACTTAAAATCTACCTCCAGACAGCATGCTGCCTTGAATTAATGATGTGTACCATAAAAGAAGCTTAATCATACTAAATCAACAAAATAACAAAATTATTATTTGCTAATTAAGTTCAAGACTGGATGACAAGTTAATGTAAGGGCTGAATTATTACTCCAAAAGCCTTACCATTTCTTCATCCACGATATCAAGTGGCACATATTTCAGATCTGGGCTCTGGATTCAACATTTTAATAAATAATAAATAATCTAGGTGAAGGTGGAAATAGTGCTCATCACATCAGTAGATGATTTGAAATGTATTGAATTGATGTTTTCCAGGGAACTTTTATCTTTTTATCGTTTTTCCCCAGATTTACAGATTCATGCTGTTTCAGAAATGTTTCGATTCTCCAGAGAAGTTTTCAAAAGTCTTCAAGGATAACAAAGAATAGAGGAAAAATACTCTTTTCTTAGTATCATTTGAGTGAAACTCTGTTCATATACCTTGTTTCCCTGAAAATAAGACCACCCCGGAGAATAAGCCCAATCAGGGTTTTGAGCGCAGGCACTAAAATAAGCCCTCACCCGCAAACAAGCCTTCCCCAAAAATATTGCAACACAGCAGCAGCCATGAGATGATTACGCTTGCTGCCTCCTGCACCTCAAAAATAATAAGACCTCCACGAAAATAAGGCCAAGTGCTTATTTCAGGGGTCGAAAGAAAATAAGACCCTGTCTTATTTTTGGGGAAATACGGTATCAGATAGCTCCTATCCAGTATATAGTCTGGATTCCCCCCTTTCCGTTTTACTGAGAATCATTATTTTTGGTCTTAGGGAAACTTATTTTTGTAAGAACTTCAAAGATTGGTTGTGATTTAGACAACTCCTAGTTCTGAAATAAAAATACTAGTGATAAACTAAAATAACATTTGGGACCATCTCACATGATTCTATGCAATCAACACTGATCTAGTTCTGATTTTCCTTTCTTAAAAATATAATAGGCCTCAACATGATAACAGTAATCTCTCCCTCTTCACTCACTGCACTGAAATATTTACCATTTTTTCTGGGGGGGGGGGGGGGTTCACTAAGCTGTTAGACTTCAACTCCCAGAATTCCTAGCCAGCAGGAAGCTTTCCATAATGCACCAATGGGCTATTGGTATTATTTTATTTGGGTTCTTCTCAAATGCTACATTATTATCTAAGTCATTCGGGACACTTTGCTTCATTTTAAATGGTACATTTTATTTGCAGAAGGTAAGGCATCTTCAGAAAATTAATACATTTTATTAATGCACGTATGTCTGTATATTTTTGTCTGTGTGTGTTTCTGCATATATACAAACACATTATACACATATACATACATGTATTCATATATTCATGGACTATCCTCACACACTCATTTGTCCATACAATGAAATAAATAAGCTAAGCAAAACACAGTATATAGTGGGTCAATGTGTACATCTTTATTTAAAATACGCAAGATGCCAAGATGAAGAAGTAAAGGAAAAAGAAATACATATTGTTTTTGAAGTTGAAGCATGAATATGGTTGTAATTTTAATGTTTCTTGCTGGAAAAAGGTCACTTTTAGCGAGGTCGGGTTTTTCTTAAGGTCATTTCACACTGAGATATCTGCCTGCTTTTGACATTTCATCTAAGAGCGGCACAACTATTCTGACACATGAAATGGGTTCTTTGCAAACCCAATGGCTATTTCTATCAACATCTGTTATTCTTACACAAAGGGAGAATATGCATTGATTGCAAACTAGGCTTCGCTTTAAAAGAGAGAGGGAGAAAGAGAATATTAATATAGCTATTTGCACTTAAAGAAACAGACAGGTCCAGTTTCAGGCAGAACTCAGTTTGTCATGTGCTATGAAAATTATATTTGGTATTCATTTTGTTATTTGTAATCATGTTGACGATTCTTCCCACATGAATTATGTTTAAGACATTATACTTCACAAAAGATAACAGTTTGCCCTAGATTCTGCCCTACAGCTTTCCCAAAACATGCATCATTTTTCTGTTCATAAAGGTCAATCCCTGAGAACTTTTCTAGGAAACTAGACCCATTGCTTTCAATTACTTCTAAATAAGAATGGAAAGGTTCTGGCCTGAACACTGTGTTTTATGGAACTATGGCACAACCACTGCTATTCAACTCCTTTAAATTAATATGGCAACTATCTTTACAACCAAAGTTGATCTCAAAGGCTGGATATATGTTTTCATATGCAGCTTGAACAAATTCCTGTCATGACCGGATTATGTGGCTGAGCAGTGGCTTAATGGGTCCATCATTCATTTAGATCACCCATATTTTGACTTAAAAAAAGAACCATAGAAAATTCTGATAGAGCTCAATACATTTCCAGAATTGTATAGACATTAGCGCCTTCCCCTCTGACTTTAAATACAAATAAGTACTATTTGTTTATAAAACCTTTCAGATGCTTTTGACTTTTACTTGGTTGAAGAAACATTGACAGCTAACAAAAGATGACAGGAGTTGTAACTTGAAACTAAATGGAAATGATAAAAGAAGTGACCAATTTCACTTGAACCCTAGTTACAGAGTGCTGAAACTAATGATTACTATCATGTCTGATGCATTTAGTTGAGCATGTGGAATGGGACCATCACATCATTCTAACTTAGTGACATCCATATGGTTCTACTGAATTTATAGCAATCAAGAAACATGAGGGAAATCCAACAATATCAGATTGAAACCAAGGAAAATAATTGAATGGTAGAATATTTGTAATATTGGGGAATATTTGTAGGTGAAGGTTCATTCTTCGAGCATGTGGGTTGGCTTCCAAACATTTCATTACCAGGCTAGGTGTCATCTTCAGCAGAGTTTGGAGAGTGTCGGTGTCAGTGTTCTTCTGTTCATAAGGGCTTCAGGTGTGGGTATGTCAAGTGAGGGTTTTGTGATGGGTCTAGTGATGGGTCAGGTGTGAGTCATCAATGAGCCTTGTGAAGGGTCTTGTGATAAGGAGTTCACATCAGGTCAGGGTCATTGGGATGTGAACTGCTAATTGATAGGTTGGTTGGTGCTGTCTCTGGTTGGCTATGTGGTTGATTTGGATTTCTGAGACGTGGGTAGGCTGATTGTAGATCAATATGTCTGTTGATAGAATTGCTTGTGGGATTCTCACAAGTGTGGTGCGTGGTAGTTTATTTTATGCATTTAATTTTATTATTTTATTTATTTATTTAGTTATTCAACATGTACAAAGTAACAGGCATTAGTATAGTCATGGACATTATTGCATGAGATTGGTACAAATAAATGGATATAAATAAGTATAGCAATAGCAATAGCAATAGCAATAGCAGTAGACTTATATACCACTTCATAGGCCTTTCAGGCCTCTCTAAGCGGTTTACAGAGAGTCAGCATATTGCCCCCAACAATCTGGGTCCTCATTTTACCCACCTCGGAAGGATGGAAGGCTGAGTCAACCCTGAGCCGGTGAGATTTGAACCGCTGAACTGCTGATCTAGCAGTAGCCTGCAGTGCTGCATTTAACCACTGTGCCACCTTGGCTCTATAATATGGTCATGAACATATAAAATGATTACATATCAATGAGAACAGTAGGATAGGGTCGGTAGGCATGCTGATGTGCTTATTCACACCATAAGCTTGGCCAAAGATTTTTGTGTTGCTCCAATCGAACTGATGTTCTTTGATGTTGGAGTGGGTAGAGACTAAGGATTTGGAATTGTGGCATTTGACTGCCAGGTGGTGTACATGAATCCTGGTTTTTAATTGACGTGACGTTAGACGTGATATGACATGGTAGAACATAATTTCTATTCTAAAACTATATTTTTAGAACAGAGGTTATGAGACATGAAGGTCAAAAATACATGGTAGTCCAATAGGGCATGTTTCAGTTACAGTTTTTTAAAAACCGAGAAATAGTTTCACAAGAAAACTAAAAAAAGAGCTTGCTCATTTTGAGAAATACTGAGTAAGAGGAACAAGTGAACACATGAAATTACTTTTATCCATTAACCAGAAAGATTGTTGTGTGAAAATGTGATTGATTCACTCACAGAATCTTTAGTCAATCTCTATCACTGCAAACAAGTATAGGTATGCAAACTGGATTTCAATCAAACAAAAGCTTGAAAAAAAGATGGAATACATACAAACTACAGTTGTTAAGCAAACTTTGTTGCAAACCTTATATGAAATACTGAAATCATATTAATTAATATGACTCTGAGTCATCTATGGGCAACTCTTGAGGACCTATAGGTTTGAATTACTTGAATTACTTCAGTCCTATAGTTGATTCAGTTCCCATTATCATAGAGAATCATTGTTTCCCATCTACTATATTCATGCATGTGACTCTTGAATATAGTTGACCCTTCACCACAAGGGTGTTTGCTTTGAGCAGCAACACTTCTGAAGAAAAGCTTCAGAATGTACATCGAGAACTACTCTATGTGGGCTATATACCACTATTCCATATCTTATTTAAAAATATCAATTTCACTCACAGGAAATTAAATGGGAAGAAACACTGTAGTAGATACTATGAGTATTATGCTCAGCCATAGAGCTTAGTAACAGAAAACTAAAAAAAAAAACAACCCAAATTTAAAAAGCCTTGCAGAAATTGTGGATGTTCCATAAGTGGAAGTTTTTAAGAAGATATTGGATAGCCATTTATCTGGAATGTTATAGGACAGACATGGGCATTTTACAGCCCCTAGGTCAGATCTGGCTTTGACCCACATGAGGTCAATTGGAAAGTAGCAATCAAATGTAAATAATTATATACTATGTACACAAGACAACTGAATTTCTTTTATTTTGAAGGTAACTACTGTTTTTTTTTTCAATTTGGGTGGGTGCATGCCATACCTTCACAGACCTATGGGTTCAATCCTCCATAACAATCCCAATTTCTCAAGTGTCTCCTTGGAAAAATTAATTGTCTACCTCTCGTATAGGATCTCCTCCTTGAGCAGGGAGTTGGACTAGAACAGCTGTCCCCACCCTTTCTGCCTCTGTGGACTGGCAGGGAGGGGAGAGGGAATGGTTTTGTATGTGTGTGCACCACTCGCACTAATGTAGCTTTGCACGCTCACACATTCGTCTTGCTTGCTCAGGCTTGTTCCCAATGGGCAGTGGCCTGGCACCAGGTCATATACTGGGGGTTAGGGAGCCCTGGACTAGAGACCTCCGAGTTCCTTTTCAGTCTGTTATTCTGTAAGTAGCAGCAATAGTAGGTAAGGAATCAGATTCTGGAACTCAAGACCTTCACAGGGGCCTGTTGGTGATCTTCCCTGAATACTCTCCAGAACTGGCCTTCCTTTGTTCTGTCTTTAGCTAGGTCTCTTATGTGAAACATATGCTCTGACATCTAGTTATAGATCAGAAATTATGTCAGTATAATTTGACATATTTGATAGCATATGATTTCCTAATGGCCAGGTAACAGGAACATGTTTGAAACTGCCTTTGCTTTAAACATCTAGATATTCGGTTTTGAGTTTTTCACTACTTGAAAGACCTAGATATTTTTTTAATGGAATAAGGCATAGTACAAGGCCATTTTTTTAGGTAAACCAGTATAACCTTGTAATGTAAATCCCTGTTGGTAGTTGTGGTTTTGTCA
Source organism: Thamnophis sirtalis (assembly GCF_051295495.1). Lineage (NCBI taxonomy): Eukaryota > Metazoa > Chordata > Lepidosauria > Squamata > Natricidae > Thamnophis > Thamnophis sirtalis. The sequence goes on from NW_028261381.1 coordinate 140,418,441, forward strand.
GAATGTTTGTGTGTGTGATTGTAGGTCTGTTGGTAGGTACATGTATTATTGAGATCTACTTATATTCTTTGATAAAACACTTGGTTTTCTTCACAGAAAGATTTTCATTTCATCAAGAAACACATTTGGTTTTGTGATTAATCTCATGCTGGCTCTGACCCAATGAATTGCTCTGAATGCTTGTACAAATATGGAATTCAGTGATCTGAATGTTTTGTGAACAGAAGCTAGTTGGGATATGGAAAGGCAAAATTGGCACTTATCTTCTCTGAAGCAAACTGGGAAATGAACAGGTTTTTGCTTGTCCTACTGGCTCTTCAAACACTGGAAAACTTTGGGTCACAATTTATCCAACTACAGTGAATGTGTCACATTAAACTTCTCTATGAGATGAGTGTTTATGGCATTCATCCATTGAGAACTACAGGTGCTGTGAGTCTGGATTTCTGCCATATGTCCAGAGGGCATTGAAGAGGTTAATATCCAGGTGCAAACAATGTGCTGTTGGAACATGTTCTGTGTTTCTTCTAGACTTTGGCCGCAAATAATCTCCTTTAACGTATTTTATTAAAGTGTCATAATTAGATTTATTTAACATTATGAGAGCCAAGGAATGTCAGCTCTGCGAATGACCAAAAAAAAAGTTCTTCAAGAGAGAAGAAAACCCATAAATTTTCAGGCTTTGATCACTTTAAATAGCATATTCTTAGCAAGCATAGAGGTTTTATTTCATTATAATTAGAGGTCATCAGGTTGGGGACAAACTGGGCCATCAGAAAAGAAATTAAGACTGATAGAACTCTGTGGTTTGATAAGATTTATAGAGTGGTCATTGTGAGTAACTATTATATTTCAGATATAAAAAATGTTTACTTAAGCTGTAAATGCTACATGATGATGATAGTGGGTGGTGGTGGTGGTGGTGGTGGTGGTGGTGATGATGATGATGATGATGATGATGATGATGATGATGATACTATCAACAACCATCATTACCAGTTCTGATGTACTAAGGTTATTGTTCTATTGTATATGTTTCTGAATTGAGATGAGTATTAAAATCAATATCATCTTATCTTCGGCTATTGTTGCTCCCAAAAGAAATAATATGCAGCACAATATAAATTTAGGGTCATTATTACAAGGCATGTATGACATCCAGTCAGCAATCAAAGAAACATGAGATTTCTATACTTATCAAAGATCCCATTAATAAAGACAGAGATGTCAAGGATTAAATGTGCATAGCTAGGCTTACAAGTGATCTTGAAAATATGACTAGGGAGGAACCGATTGTTAATTGTGTGGAATTTCTTTGTACAGTTAATCTGGGAAGGGGACTTATGGGTAAGAAACATCTAACAAAATAGTTAAAGCATTCTTGCCACAGGGGTGTTTCAATTTGATTGAGACCAAACTTCCAGCCAAGTATCTCCTTATCTGCTGCCAAAATCCAATTAAACCAACAGTGCTATCATTAGGCTCAGCCTTAAGTAATGGCTACATATATCCAGTTAACTGCAGGGTACCAAGAAAGCTTAGTATTTCAATGAAAACCTAGTACTTTTGCTGAGACTCAGTTTTGGTTAAACATTTTCCTTTTATCTGATAAAGTTAAGGAGCATGTCCTTTTTTAAAAAAATAGAAACTTTTTAGATAAGCAGAAATGAGAAGCTCTAGATCACATTAGCAACAATTTTCCTGGAGTCATTCAGGCACACATCCTAGATAGGGGTGTCCAAGTTTAGCAACATTAGGTGAACTGGTTGTTGGAAGAAATCATTAGGGCAGAGAACCGGTTGATAAATTATTTGAATCCCACCAGTGGTTAAGACCTGTGGAGTTCAACGGCCAGTATGCTGGCTGGATAATTCTGGGAATTGAAGTATACAACTCTTAACATTCTCACGGCTGACATTTTGCCAAAGACCAATCAACACAAGAACAAGGAACCTGTTGGTTGGAGTGATTCTGTGGGAGATGGATGTTAAAAACTAACTGTAACCAGTGATATTTGTTATGCTACTTCCCAGCCAATACTATTGCCTTCCAGTCCAAAGTTCAGCTAGAATTAAATGTTTGTTTGTTTGTTTGTTTGTTTGTTTGTTCGTTCGTTCATTCATTCATTCATTCATTCATTCATTCATTCATTCATTCATTCATTCAGTTTAGATAGATTAAGTTTGGCACTGATTTTAGTCTAACATGAAATGTGCTTCATTACCCAGAGATAAGATATGTAATAATTTTAGCCAGGATGAATTTTACCTTCTGCCTTTTTTTTTTTTTGCCAGAGGCTGACTGATTCATTTCTCTTGCAATAATGGCTTATTTGTGGTTACTGAATCATACAAATTAATTTTAATTCATGCTATTTTTATCATATTGTTTTGCATTACTAGAGAAATGTGAGGGAGGAGAAATTACATTCATAGGTATATATTGATAGAAATATTGCCTTCATATAGTTGGTGTGCTATAATTAACTAGATGCTATTTTTGTTCATAGACATACAATCTGTATGAATATATATATATATATATATATATATATATATATATATATGTATATGTATATGTATATGTATATGTATATGTATATGTATATGTATATGTATATGTATATGTATATGTATATGTATATGTATATGTATATGTATATGTATATGTATATGTATATGTATATGTATATGTATATGTATATGTATATGTATATGTATATGTATATGTATATGTATATGTATATGTATATGTATATGTATATGTATATGTATATGTATATGTATATGTATATGTATATGTATGTATCCTATTTTAAATAATTGCTTTCTACAGACTCTAGTTGATTGTAGTCCTTCAATTTTAAAAAGAGCTTTCTTAATAAAAATCTATAAAATGTTTTTTTTCCTAAGTTTTGTTGTTCCAGAATAAATATTAGGTAAATATGATATCAGGGAGTGTGACTCTGATACTGAACAATAGTCCTGATTGCAGGCGTGGTCCCTGATGTTTCTGTATTTAGTTGAATGAACGAAAAATCCACTTTGTGCAATTGGGCAGTTACTTGGTCCTCCCAAAATATACTCCCCACATTAGAAAGAAGCACATTAAAAATAAGGAGGGTTCCCCTTTTGGTTATCTCTTTTCTAATCTGAGGGATGGGTTTGTGTTAACAAAACAAAGATTTTAGAACAGACCTGTGAAGATTATCTCACTGTGACATCTGTTATACTGGGGTCGATTTGACTGTTCTGGCTGGCTAGCAGATATCTCCTTATGTCAGTCATATGAGATAGACCAGACGGAGAAACCAGGGGTGGGCTGCTAGGGGTTCAGGAAAACCTCTCGCTAAGATTCTGTGCAGTTTGCAGAACCCCCAACTCCTGGATGGCTGCACCCACCCTGCCCCTCTTCTTCCAGGAGGAAACTCAGGGAGGGTGAAAAACAGGCCTACTGGAAGTTCAGGAAGGCTGGAAACAGGGCCATTTCTGGCCTTCAGAGGGCCCCCGGAGCCTGGGAAGGGCTCAAGCAAAGCTTCCAGAGCCCGGGGAGGGCAAAAACACCCCTCCACCACCATGGTGCAGGAGGCTGACTAGGCCACACCCACCTTGGTCATGCCCACTCAGCAACCGGGCACAGAATCCCTTGCTAAAATATGAGAAACTTATGCCATATAGGTCAGGATTACTTTTATTGTGACAGTAATAAATTGTGCAAGTCTGAGTGTGCTTTCTCCTTCCCTTCCCTTTCTTTTCATGTAACATTTACTCAGAATAGTTTCTTGACCGTATTCAAACTCCACTTACCTGACCATTACATTAGTAACCATTCTTCTGCCTGTTCTTCAAGGCAAAATTCCCCATGCCCTCTATATCTTTTTCATTTGCTACTCCATGTGAGCCAAAAGAATTGTTCATTATATTAATAGGACAACTGAAGTGTTAGGTAGATTTACATGTTATTTGCCGATATTTTAAAATATAATATTACTTCTGCAAATGATTAAAAGATCAGCAACCTATCTGTAATGTATTTAGTAATTATGTTCCATAAATTACTTTTATTACGCATGCATATTCTGTACAAATGAAAGCAATATAGATAGCAAGACATTCTTCAAAATTATCCAAAATATGAAAACTATAAAAGTGTCAGCTGTTTATTCAGAAGGGACTGTCTTCCCATTCCTCATATTTCTTAGTAGCAGTTTGCTAATTTGCTAATTGATTCCTTTATCTTTATTAAAGTAGCTTTAGGTATACCACTACTTCCAGCTTGTTTATGTCAATGAATTCTGTTTACAATTAAAGTTGATTATGCATACAATTAATAACAACAATAAAAATGATCTCGTAAGATCACATTTATATTTTGTTTACTTTGTGGATATTATTTATTGTCCATTCAAATGCTCCATTCTCATTGGAGTCAGACAGATCTGTCAGAAATAAAGATTAAACCTATATTATAAAATTTCTAGCATTTTGATGTCATTCACCATAGTTCTTTTGTGATATAAACCAAATTACACACACACACACATACACACACACACACAAACACACAAACAAAAGGGCTTGGTTAATAGTTGGAGGGAAAATCTCTAGATATTTCCAAGCTTAGAACTATACTTGAAAGTAAAAGCAGAATCCTGGGAGAAAATTATGCCGAACTTCTTCTTACAACTACTCAGAAAACAATACAGTGGGAATCTAATTAACTTTAATCAATCTATACACTGGTATCGCTGTTAGATGCTGTCCAACTTTTCATTATTGCTATAGCCATTTTAATTTGAAGAGGACCAGCCAAAAAGTGGGCAGTTATCACTTGTTTATTCCATGAAAAGTTCAACAACTAAGCATCAGATAATTGTGTAATAATAAAATTCTCTTGTGGAGGACCATCTTTGGGGATGTAGAACCTCAGGAAGTTCCTAATGAGGTTGACCAGCCTTGTCATGGAATTGTGCTGAACTATCTCCACCCAATTTTTAGGCTACTTCTGACTTCTCTTCTCCAAGCTTCAGCCTGCCTCGGTAAGTCTCAAGATAGAGACATGATTATTCTGAAAAAATTGCCAACAACCAAAGCAGGTTTGCATGAAGCTTCTTGCTCTGGACCAAACACAGTTGATTAGGAAATGACGGAAACTGTTCCACCATCTATAGAGAAAGGGCTAAGGAGATGTAGAAAGAGGACAAACACATAAACAAAGAAGGCACAACAGGGTTCTCTCTTAATAGCTTCCTTGTGCTCATTTTGAACATCCTTCTTGCATTGTGTTCCTCTGTTCCCCTGATATTTGTTTTTTGAAAATTTATACTAGCCAATTACTGCATTTGATTTAGATTGGGTTATCATACTCTTCATTATAGCTTTGTTGCTAAACTGAAAACAGAACACTAATCTTCATTATTATTCATGAAATTTCCCAAAAGATTAGCAACTCAGATAGGACAATCACACATTGGTGCATAAACCAAAGCAATCCAAAATGTGCGGGCTGATTAAAAGTTAAAACGATCTGGTAAAATGCTAGTGATGTGGATCACTTACAAATTATATTTAAACTTCATAGGAACACATTCCTATGTAGTTACAATCAGAATATTGGAAGAAGCCAATTAGACAAATTGTATGTAAAACATGCATATTATAAGTTACTAGCCAATAACCCGACATTGCCCGGGTATTTATTTATAGGGGGAAAGTGTCCAGTCTAAACATAATTTCTAATGTTGGATTTCCCCCCTTACCAGAGGGAGCACCATTGTGGAGTACTGTGAAGCCCTAATCATGGCAACTCCACTGTGCTGTACAGTAGAATCCATTTTATGGCAGTACAGTAGAAGCCATTTAAAGGCACAATAGGCTACATCTTAACAGAACACACATACTGAGGGGTGTTAGGGGTGTCTTAAGTCATCTGTGTACCAAGTTTGGTTAAAATTGCTTGAGGCGTTCCAGAGTTATGGTGGAACATACACACGCACACACACACACAGCCATGTGTGTGTGTATATATGTGTGTATGTGTGTGTGTGTATGTATGTATGTATGTGTGTGTATATATATCTCTGTGTGTGTGTATACACACACACATACACACACACAGAAAGAGAAAGAGAAAGAGATTTTGTAGATTCTAAATTAATAAATGTTTTCTATAGTACATCTTTGTGCAATACAAAGACCAAGAATGTGTGATAGTGTATTAATCTGCTATCCAGGTCCTAACTATGAATGAACAATGTCAAGATCCTTTCTCTCTTTTTTTTTTGAAAAAGTTTTATTGTTTTAATTAAACAAAAACACAAAAAAATAATCATCTGTCATTAGATCTTGTAGAAAGCGTGTCGATTGGTTAAAAATATATTTTGTGTGTTTCTTCCACAATCCTTATATATACTTCATTCAAATTGAATTGTACATTTTAAATCAAAGCAGAAAATTTATGTATTTTACTATCACTGTACCATAATTCTCATTTAATTACAATTATTTAAATATGTTTTTATCTATAATCATTTGTATTTAAAGACACAACAATAGCATTACACATTTATGACATATTCTGAAACAAATTCAGTTAGTAAGATATCTAAGCATTTCCCCCCTTCTCCCCCCCAACTCACAGATTAAAGCTTATATCCAATTTGCTTTTACTAGTATAACACACACATACATCATTAAACATTATCCATTAACATTTCCTTGTTATTATTGTAGTTAACTAAAAATTGTTTACTATTTATATCACCTCTCCTCTCATCAGGCCCAAAAGAAATTATACCTTTATAGCAAGCTCTAAACAAAAAAATATTAATAAAATTTATAGGTCTTTTCCCTAAGTCCCAAATTACAATTTATATCCAAGTTATTTTTACTAATTAAGGTTATCAATTCATTATTATTATAGTTAATAGTTATAGTTAAGATCCTCTCTCTTACAGTTCTTAGAAATGGATTTTGACTGGACAATCTTTCAAATAGATAATGTAATAAGATTGTTTTCATAGTGATCATTCAGATGCCACTAGGAAATCATAAGCAGCGCATCATGGGAGTACCCCTTCACAGCAATTGCATCACCTTATGATACCTTGCCTTTGATCCTGGAGAGAGACAGAGGGAGATGTGAATAATGTCAAGTTGGATATTGACAATATTTACAAAATAATTAAAAATGCCTTTAAAAAAAAGCAATGTTGCATTCAAGGATGTCCATGCTGATTTTGCATATACCTGTTAACTCTGGCCGAGCTGGTTAAACAGGAATCTTGAACAATGAAAAAACCTGCAAAACTTGCTTACCAAAGGTTGTCAACTTTATGTATCATAAAGCAATGATCTCACTTTGTAAAATAATTCACACTCATCAGTTTTAATCATATATTAACATAGTAGCATAGGAAAGCATTTTGAACAGATGTTAAGAATTAATTTTAGTCTAAGGAATTTTTCTTGGGCCCATAGGTATCCATCTCACAGGTGACAAAATATGCATTTCAATATCATGACACAAATTCTACAGTGCTGTGTATATAACACTGTAGCACAGATACAAAAGGACAAGGTTTATAGCATGATGCTACAATTTAAAATTTATTTCTATGTTAAATGTATCTCTATATTATATTAAAACCAAGAATGGATACTAGTGAATGTACGTTTTCCGGAAATTGTTTGCATTTAATTTGCTTTGTAAAAACCTGATTAATTCGTATTTCTTATCTAACCACTATGAGGGCGCCAGTATGACATGAGAACTAGGGTAGGTCTATTATCCTTGAGCATCCCCATGCCTGTGAACTCCACCTTTGGTGTCAATCAGCCACCTCCAATTTTATCATTATAAATATATAATATAATATATATTCTATATAATATGTAGAATTATTTTAAATATTACATTATTTTTTTTAAAAAAATAAACTGAATTTGACAAGGTAAAGCATCTCCCTTGTACCCTGTTTCCCCGGAAATAAGATCTCCCTGGATAATAAGCCCAATCAGGCTTTTGAGCGCATGCACTAAAATAAGCCCTTCCCAAAAAATAAACCCTCCCCAAAAATCTTGCAACACAGCAGTAGCCATGAGGGGACCATGCATGCCATCTCCTGAACCTCAACAATAGTAAGACCTCCCCGAAAATAAGGCCAAGGGCTTATTTCGGGGGTCAAAAAAATAAGACCCTGCCTTATTTTCAGGGAAAAACAGGTATTTATTTCCAAGAAGGGGTCATACATAAACTTCAGAATTTCTAATATTACAGAATGGAGTAAAAATTTCATTCCCAATCAACAAAATTTAGGATTCATTTCTCAGAAATCAGACTGTTTTCTATAATCCATATGGATATTCATAAAAGTTCCTGGGTTACCTGAATCTCTTGACGTATAATGCCATTTGGTGCCTTCCTACTACAATGGCTTTAATAGTTCAAATAAAAACATTTGCATCTATTAAAATAGCAATTGTTTCTAATGGGACAAAATGTATTTGTTACACAAAATGTATATACAAACATACATAGATGATACCTCCCGCCTACCAGCCATTTGGAAACCCGCCCTTACTGACAAATGAGTCCCTAACATGAGGAATGACACCAGACCCACACTCACAAGAGCCACACAGGATGTCACTACCAAACATCCACGCAGAAAGCAAACTAAAACCCACACTGATGATGAGGCACAACCAAGGACCAGAAGCCAGACCGCAACTGCACCATTAGCCACTTTAACCCCCCCCCCAATCCTTACATGAAACACAAACCCCCAACCAATCAGAACACACCTCCACCCGATCAGAACACAGCCAAGCTCCCACCCAATCAGCTCAAACCCCCACTGGCAGTTAAAAGGAAGAAACAGCTGAGATCTCACATTGCTCCTGGAAGCACGAAGCCGAGCAAACAAGCCTGAAGATGATGAATGAGACTTCGTCGAAACATCGCCAAGACACTTCCAATTTTACGTGGGAGAAAACCCGAATAACCAAAGACCTACAAACAAACAAACAAACAAACAAACAAACATACATACATACATACATACATACATACATACATACATACAGATGTATGTATGTATGTATGTATGTATGTATGTATGTATGTATGTATGTATGTATGTATGTATGTATGTATGAAAATGGAGGTTTTTTTTTAAAGAAATAGCAAGCCAGAAAGCTGTTGGGTACAACTCATGCCCTCTTTCATGCACTGAACTAAGTTAACATTGCAGTATTATGATAGGAATAACACTACATCTTCCTCCCATCAGACAAAGCCTTCAGGTGGAACATTCCATAAATACCACTCTACAGCAACATCCAACCAAAAACATGAATTTCCCCAAATTTCAAGAACCCTGATCCAATTTCATGTTGAATTTGCAGCACTCATGTAAATGAAGTTTTGAGCTTCGTCTTTTCCTGGAAACTCGTGGAAGCAAGCATTTTTGTACTATAAGTATCTACTGTGGATGCCAGAAAATGGAGCAAATTTTGACTGTGTGTGTGTGTATGTGTGTGTGTGCGCGCGCACGTGTGTATCCATTTCATGCACAGGTCATGATCTCTCACCTCTTGTTTATTTCTTTCCATGTTGACCTTTCCCTACAGCACTGTGCTAATTTTGTGCTCCAATGACTAAGAATGGGAATTTGTCACTTTATTTAAAAAGAAGTGAATATAGGTATGTTTCGCATTCTCAGCAAGGCTGAACACCACTCATATTAAAAACAAACAGCTATTTGACTGATCTTTATTCAGATTTTTTCTTCCCCCCCCTTTTTTGGCAACAAAAAGAGATTTACTTCTTTAACCAATAAAAACCTCCCCCCCCCACTCTTCCCCTGCAAATTAGTTTGTTGCCAATTACAAGTGAAATGGAGTGGTGGGGGAGAAAAGTTGAAGATTTTAGCATGAATTCTATGGGATGGAATTCATAAATCATCTATTCATTGTTAAATTCAAATTTTCCCATAGTTGGTGGTGGGAGGGAAGGGACTTCTGAGGATTATTTTTTTTTTGAAGATTTATGAAATGTTTTGGGTGAACACACATGGGCTTCTATTTGCTCTTATTTCTAAAGAGGTTATAGTATCAGAGTTCTATGTAATACATGATTACTCTGGATATTTCTTTTAGCTGCTGCTCTCCCATCCACCAATATAGTAGCCATGTTCATTTTCATTGTATATCTTTGCACCACGTGAGTAAAAAGTCAGAATGCATCATATAATCAGAAAGCTTGCGTAGGTGTCTCAATAGTATAGTACAATAATTCATCCGTATTTACTAATAGAGATTCTTGCTCCCCCTTAGGAAATTTAAATTTGTTACCGTGATGTACCAAAAGGCACCTATCTAAAACTAGCTCATGCATTGGCATAGGTATAATCTTTGGTGGGGGCAGGGGTTGGCTTCAAACATTTCAGCAACGGCTTCTCTGCCCAGTTGCTGGGTGGGTGTGGCCGTGGTGAGTGTGGCCTAGTTGGCCTCCTGCACCACAGCAGGTTTTAAGTTTTGACGGAGGGACGACGCGAAGCCAGGTTTAAACTAACAGAACTGTTTATTCAGGTTGACGGCGATTCAAGGAACGAAAACTCGCGCCAAGGTATTTATATTCTTTTTTAACCAATCACTGGCCGGGGACGAGACAGCAACCGCTGACGTCAGTCCCTCGGCCAATCAACAGTAACATTACGTCGGCAACACCCTCTGGAGCTCTCAGCCAATCAGAGAGCTAGAGAGTGTTACTGACAGCAAGAATAATTAACTAATATTTAACACCCCTTTCCCCCAGTTCTGCGCATGCCCGCAATGGAGCATGCGTAGTCCTCAAGGTACGCTGGGCGGCGCCGGACCCGCCCAGATTTTCTCAGTTCAGGGGAAGTCGTCGGCGGAGGAGGACCTCCTCGTGGTAGCTCCTCCCCGAAGGGAGTGTAGCTCCGAGGCACGCCCTTTCGGGAAGGCCCAGAAGGCGGGCTCAACTGCAACGGTAGGTGTAGCCGTGGGGGCGCGTCAATTGTCGTAGGGGGAATCCTCTGGGCAACGTCCTCGGATTGAGCTGTTGGGCTGGCGTCCCTTTGGGTGGCGCTTGGGTAAGCAGGGCCTGGTGTGGCGAAGGCCCTTGTTTGCGGACTGCCGGTTTGAGAACGCTGTTGTTGAAGCAGGAGGGGGCCTGGTGTGGCAAAGGCCCATGGATGTGGTCTCTCGGATTGAGGGCTTTGTGCTTGGTGCAGGTTGAGGCCTGGAGCGGCGAAGGCTTCACATTGCAACCCCGGTGCTGCGGTGTTGTCGCTCAGGGGATCGCGGCCACCAGCCTGCGACGGGAGACGCCTCCTCAATTGATCCAGGTGGCGTCTCCATTGGGATCCATCAGCCAATTGGACCCTAAAAGAACAGGGGCCGGTCAGGGCAACGATAGTACCAGGCACCCATTTTGGTTCCCCCGTAAAAGACCGAGCCCACACTGGATCCCCTAGCTTAAAGGACCGGGGAGGGAGGACCCCCAGATTGCTCGGCTGATCCCCTGAATAGAGCGGATGAAGCCTATCCAGGGGAGTCCGCAGGCGCCTGCCCATCAAGAGCTCCGCGGGGCTTTTGTTGGTAGTTGGGCAGGGGGTGGAATGTTGGCTTAGCAGGTAAGCCGCCACCCTTGCCTGCCAGTCGCCCCGGTCCATGCGGCTCAGTGCCTCCTTAGCTGAGCGGACCGCCCGTTCTGCCCGGCCATTGCTGGCCGGGTGGTACGGGGCTATGGGCGCATGCCGGATCCCTTGCTCGGCCAAGAACTCCTGGAAAGCGGTGGATGTGAACTGGGGCCCATTGTCCGAGACCACCACGTCCGGCAACCCATGGGTTGCGAACATTTTCCGCAGGGCCCTGACCGTACTCTCGGCTGTGGTAGAGCCCATGAGGACTAGCTCCACCCACCGAGAGTAGGCATCCACCACTACCAGGAAGTTCTGGCCGTGGAAGGGACCGGCGAAATCGATGTGGAGGCGAGACCATGGGCCTCTCGGAGCCTCCCACTCACGAGCAGGCCCGGCTGGGGGGTTGGGCCTGGATAATTGACAGGTCGTGCAGCGGCCTACATGGGCCGCTATCTCTGTGTCCAGCAAGGGCCACCAGACATAGCTACGGGCCAATGCCTTCATTCGTGCTATGCCCGGGTGGTCCTTGTGGAGCAGATCCAGAACTAGTGGCCGGAGTGCGGTGGGGATCAGCACCCGATCCCCCCAGATGAGACATCCCCCGTGGAGGGAGATCTCCGCCTGGCGATTTTTAAAGGGCTGGAAGCCCTCTGCCACTTTGTCTGCTGGCCATCCTCTTAGAACCCAGGAAGAGACCTGGGACAAGATTGGATCGGCCTTTGTGTGGGCCGCTACGTCCGCGGCAGAGAGTGGGAACCCGGAGGCGGCAATGGAGAGGACTGAGAGAGAGGGAACAGGGGCGGTGTCCGTCTCCGGGAGTGGGCAACGGCTGAGGGCATCTGCATGCCCTAGCTGTTTGCCCGGACGGTACAGCAACGTATAAGAATACGCTGCGAGGAACTCCGTCCAGCGAGTCATGCGGGGGGATAGAATGGAGGGGGTCGGCTTGTCCCCCGCCAAAAGCCCAAGGAGTGGCTTATGGTCGGTGACAAGGGTAAAGTGCCGACCGTAGAGGTAGTCGTGGAACCTCTTAATCCCGGACACTGCAGCCAGAGCCTCCTTGTCGATCTGACTGTAGTTGCGCTCCGCCGAGGAGAGTGTCCGGGAATAAAAGGCCACAGGGGCTTCTGAGCCATTAGGGAGGATATGGCTCAGGACAGCCCCTACTCCGAATGGGGAGGCGTCACACGCCAACGTCAGAGGCATCCCATCATGATATTGAATGAGGACTGCCGATGACGTCAGTGTCTCTTTGACAGCCGCGAACGCATGCGCTTCGCGGCTTCCCCAGCGCCAGGCCGCGGATCGGTCGAGCAACCGATGCAGCGGCTCGGCTAGTGACGCCTTGTGAGGAATAAAGGGGGCGTAAAAATTAAGCAGCCCTAGGAACGCCTGTAGCTCCGCCCTGGAGGTGGGAGCAGGGGCGTTCTTAATGGCGGCAATTTTGGATGGAGTAGGGTGAATGCCTTGGGCATCTATTAAGAAGCCCAAGAATTCTACCCTAGGGACAGCAAATGAGCATTTGCTGCTTTTTAATTTTAATCCCGCGCCCCTGAAACGACAGAGGACCTTCCTTAATACTTCGATGAGTTCTGAGCGGCTCGTTGCAGCGATCAGAACGTCATCGAAATATGGAACTACCCCCGGAAGTCCATGGAGCAGGCGCTCCATGAGACTTTGGAAGATCCCCGGGGCCACGGATACGCCGAATTGTAGGCGGCGACAACGAAAAGCCCCACGATGGGTGACGATGGTCTGGGCAGCCGCCGCATCGTCATCCACCGGGAGCTGTTGATAGGCTTGCGCCATATCCAGTTTGGCGAATATGCAACCCTGCCCCAGGGAATGGAGCAGGTGTTGCACAACAGGGACTGGATAGGGGTTTGCCTGAAGGGCCAAGTTGATCGTCGACTTGTAGTCGGCGCAGATTCTCACCGAGCCATCCGGCTTGACCGGAAGAACTATGGGTGTCTCCCATGGAGCATGATCGACTGGCTCGATGACACCCTGCGCCAATAATTTATCAAGTTCGGCGTCAACCTTGGCCCTCAAGGCAAAAGGCACCCTGCGGGCTTTCAGCCTAATGGGAGCAATCTGAGGATCTAAGCTAAGGGAGATGGGGGTTCCCTTATAACACCCGAGTTGTCCATCAAACACATCAGAGAACTCCTGTAGGACGTCCTCAATTGTTGAAATTTTTACTTGGTGTACCCCCCCAATGGACAATCCCAGTGCCTTAAACCAGTCAAGGCCAAGAAGAGCCGGCAAATCATTTTTTACAATGATGATTGGCAGCTCTCCCTCAAACTTGCCATACCTAACAGGAATAGGAAAGGATCCCAGAACAGGGATCAACTTTCCTTGGTAGTCCCTTAAGAGTACCCGGGATGGGGCTAACTTATTTTGGGAAACTGTAGGGCAGAGATGGGAGAACATGTCCCATGACAATAACGATCGGGAGGAGCCAGAGTCCACCTCCATCTGGCAAGGCTGACCTGCCAGGTGGACATTGGCTGTGATTTTGCGGTTGCCTGAGGAGGCCTGATTGATGGAAGTCTCCACTTCCTGCGGTTCGGAAACAGTGTGGCAGTCATCTCCTCTGCGAGCTGGTTTCGGTGGCTGCTGGCGGCGCTGCTGCGGCTTGGTTCTCTCATTAGCTTGGAAGAAGGCAGGGGCCGGCAAGGAGGCTCGGCACACTTGGGCGATGTGCCCCTGCCTCTGACAGCGGCGGCAGATTGCGTTTTTGAATTGGCAGGTTTGGCGGTCGTGGCGGCCTCCGCAGCTAAGGCAAGGCACCCTGGAGTTTTGCGGTGCGGCTGTGGATAGAGCAGGTGGTTTTCGCCGTGGTTGGGCACGGACTTGGTCGATGTTGTCTTGCTCCCGGACCTCACAAGGTGTAAAATCATCATAGTCAATGTCATGCACTTGTGAGGCCGGTGCCGGGTGAGTTGACAGCTGTAGCCGCTCCAAATCTGCTGTTGATTGCTCAGAGAGCTCAGCTGCTCTGGCGATCTCGACTGCCTGGAGTAGTGTGATGTCGTGATGACGGAACATGCGGCTTCTTAAATGTACATCCCGCACTCCGCACACGAACTGTTCGACTAGATTTTCTTCGAGGTTTGAAAAGTCACACTGAGCCGCCACAGTGCGCAGGGCCTCTAAAAATTGACTGATCGTCTCCCCCGGCTTCTGTACTCGTCTCCTGAACGCGAAACTGCGGGCAATTTTGGACGGCGTTGGGGCATAGTGCCCCTTCAATTTCGCCATCAAGTTGTCCCAGCCTAATTTGTATGCAGGTCTGGGAGCAGCCATAGCTCTGGCTGAGGCAAACATCGAGGGTTCGCAGCATGATAAGAAGAAGCTGCACTTCTCCTCATCTGTTTGAGCCTGATTTTTGGTAGCGATTAAATAAGTTTCAAACCGCTCCATGAATCCTTCCCAGGATTCGCCGGCGGAGCCGAAAGGAGCGAAAGGCGGCAATGAATTCATTTTAATTAAGAGTTCAGTAGGCTGACGTGTGAGGAGCGGAGTGACGGAGGTCGTGACAGGAAAATTTTTCCTCAGCGTTCGGTGCCGGCGCGGATAGCGACTTACAGCAGCTAGCTGAAATAACCTCTCTGTCTTCTAACCTAGGCTTGCGTGGAATCGCCGGATCCCATCCTCGTCGCCAGTTTTAAGTTTTGACGGAGGGACGACGCGAAGCCAGGTTTAAACTAACAGAACTGTTTATTCAGGTTGACGGCGATTCAAGGAACGAAAACTCGCGCCAAGGTATTTATATTCTTTTTTAACCAATCACTGGCCGGGGACGAGACAGCAACCGCTGACGTCAGTCCCTCGGCCAATCAACAGTAACATTACGTCGGCAACACCCTCTGGAGCTCTCAGCCAATCAGAGAGCTAGAGAGTGTTACTGACAGCAAGAATAATTAACTAATATTTAACAGCAGGGGTAGGTTGTTTCGCCTTCCCTAGGCTCTGGGGGCTTTTCTCGAGCCTCTGGGAGGGTGAAAACTGCCTTCACTGGGCTCCGGAGGATTTCCTCAAAGCTCTGGGAGGGTGAAAACTGCCTTCACTGGGCTCCGGAGGGCCTCTGGGGGCCAGAAAAAGACATCCTGGAATTCC
This sequence comes from Thamnophis sirtalis, assembly GCF_051295495.1. Classification (NCBI taxonomy): domain Eukaryota; kingdom Metazoa; phylum Chordata; class Lepidosauria; order Squamata; family Natricidae; genus Thamnophis; species Thamnophis sirtalis. Next base: position 140,434,234 of record NW_028261381.1, read on the forward strand.
TGGGAGGCTCATTTTCCCCCTCCCCAAGCTTCCATGTGCACCCTGCACTTACCTTGCATACAAAACGGGCCATGTGGAGACTCCTAGGAGAGATGGGGTGGGTGGGACCAGCCAGGGGTGGGATTTTGAGGTTCTCCAAACCAGCCATAATGTTAGCTATGGGTTCTCCCAAATCCGGGTGAACCTGTAGTAGCCCACCCCTGGGTGGGGGGTGGCAGAAGCACAGAGACCCTGGATTTTGGGCCCTGTCTCTTGTACTCTTTAGACAAAGAACAACAGATACTATCTTGGACTATTATATATATAGCTAGTCCATTCTTCTTTCTCTGAAGAAATAACAGAATGCCTGAAGGTCTTGGAATGAGCAGAGAACTCAGAGGCAACAGCAGCAGGCCTCAAGTCTTCATTATCTGCCTTTGCTGATTGCTGATTCTACTGGCTTGATTTTGTTTTTGTTTTTGAATCCATGATCCATGTAGTGGGCTTGCTGTTGCTTGAGAATGATTTTCCCACAGGCAAAAAACAGTAGAAGTGACCTATGGTGCATCCAAGTAGGAGAAGAAGGCAGAGCCAAGATAGATATTAACCTGCATTATAATCCCCACTTTAATTTAATACAAAGGCTTATAATAATCATATTCCTAAGTGGGGGCACTTTCTTCTTCTAGTGGACTAATTTTCTCACAAGTTTTATTTTTTTATTGATTTCATACAACTTGTTCTTGTACCTTAAGACTACGGGTTAATAGTGATTATAGAGATAATCTCCTCTATCAGTCTGTAAAACAAGTTTCCTCAACTGGGTGCACTGAGGTTATTGAGGGTTAACTTTAACTTTAACTTTAACTCATCTCAGTCTACATTAGAGTTGACTGGATGTGCAATTGCAAGCTAATGGAGGGAAAAGCACATTAATTCTAGTGACATGTTGGTGTTTTAATACTTAATCTGAATATCTACTCTGAGTTCACAGGCTACTAGATGCTTCACTAGATTAGTCTCATGTTGATTGAGCAGATCTGGGTTAAACTTCTGTTCCTACTATTTTCATAACTGTTTTCTATGGAGATCAGTGTTATATTCTTTGAATAAGGTAAAGGTAAATGTTCCCCTTGCACATGTGCTAGTCATTCCCAACTCTAGGGGATGGTGCCCATCTCAATTTCAAAGCCGAAGAGCCAGCGCTGTCTGAAGACATCTCCATGGTCATGTGGCTGGCATGACTAAACACCAAAGGCTCACAGAACGCTGTTACCTTCCCACCAAGGTGGTTCCTATTTTTCTACTGGCATTTTTACATGCTTTCGAACTATTGGTCTGGCACAAAATTCCTTCAATAGTAGAATCCAAATTTAAGTGCTTCGCACTTCCATCAATAAACATAGTTTTCCCCCTACTCCTTTTAGTTTCTTAAATTTTCTTTAAAATTGTCAGGACAGTCTGGAATTATTGTGAGATTCCTTCTTGCCTCTGCCTTCAACACTACTGTCTCTTGAAACATAAGTTGTTCACCAAAATGGAAGAAAATGTGGCAGCCAAACCAAACAAAATGCATAGTACAGAGCCGAGGTGGCGCAGTGGTTAAATGCAGAGCCGAGGTGGCGCAGTGGTTAAATGCAGCACTGCAGGCTACTTCAGCTGACTGCAGTTCTGCAGTTCTGTTCAAATCTCACCGGCTCAGGGTTGACTCAGCCTTCCATCCTTCCGAGGTGGGTAAAATGAGGACCCGGATTGTTGTTGGGGGCAATATGCTGACTCTGTAAACCGCTTAGAGAGGGCTGAAAGCCCTATGAAGCGGTATATAAGTCTAACTGCTATTGCTATTGCTATAGGAAACATCAACAATTCTCCAGAAGGACCATCTCTTGATCCTGAACCAAAAATTCCAAATGTTATATAAGTCAGAATGAGTTGTCTAGAATTGTGTTGAGACTGGCAGTAGTTTAAAAGTATCGCTGTTGCTTTTATTAAATCATAATAATCTTCTGGTGCAGTTGAAAGCAAATAAAGTGTTGAGTTTAGTGATGTAATTAGGCAAATTTGCATGAAATCAATCATAGAATCACAGAAACTATCAAAACTCTTGGATCTAAGTATTGAAACCAAATACTTTCTTTAAATGGTTGACCTTTGTCAGTTTCGTGTAAGCTGAACTGATGATGAGTCATTGAGCTAGCAAATTAGCTTCTCATACTTGTTGACAGGGTCAGCGGGAAATCTGCTACATTTTAACAACAGTAAAAAAAATCTGATCTCTTAGGTACTGAATATTATTACTCACTTACTGCATTTACTGGCATTCTAATAGTATTCATATATCTTCAAGAATGAAGTGAAAAAGAGAGGAACCTACATGTTATTGTTTCTAAAAAGACTTGAATAAAATATTGACACATCTACACATTGTAGAATTTAACCGTATCTGCATTATATTTGCAGATATGAACCCTAATGTATATAAGATAGAAGGAGGAGAGAAACAGGAAACACAAAAAAATCTAGTTGGTATACATATTATTCATTGTAATCCTCCGTATTTTTCAATCTTTGCTATCCTTTATTTCCACCATGCCTGTATATTACATTATGGTTTTTTTTCTTCCTAATTCTCAGTATTCTCTTTCTGAGGATCTCATCAACTTTGTCCTACCATGATGATTTCAAAATTATGTTATCAGGCAAATTATATGACTTACATACCTGTTTCAGAATCATAAAGACATCTTGTGGTTGTGCCACATGCATAATATTATCATGATGTGTGTGTGAACATTTTGATAACATTGAAGATTAATTAACGATGTTCTGGACTTTCCTAGTCTTCCTATTTCCCTCAATCTTTTATATATTGGATTTGGAGTTTAATATTCTTTATTTCAATATAACTAACCCACTTCAAAGCACTTATTTCATCCTTGGTTACTCACTTTTATAACTAATCCATGTGCATTCATCACTCATTTATTCTTGACTATTCAAATCTTTTTAATATTCCTTATCTACTGCATTCTATTTTTTATGTTTTTTCTGGCATATTAAACAATAACTAACAATATTACTTGCATATAGGTTATTGATTTTTGGGGAAAGAACAGCATTGGCAAGGGTGCTAAATCTTGGAATAAAGTGAAGAGATTAATAAACTGAACTCTTACAGTAATAATATTGATATCAACCCATTTAAAGAATGGCAACTCAGGCAGAAATATTAACAAATCCTCTTTTAGCTTAGTTTTCTTTTGGGGGGGTGGATTTTACATTCAGATCAAATTTCCCCTGGTTGATCATTCTTCTATTGCATTTTCAGATTCAGAAGAATGATCAACCAGGGGAAATTTGATCTGAATGTGATACCTCTGTCCTTGGAATCTAATTATACATGAGCAAGTAGGGAACCTGAGGGATGATTTTACATACACCCTTTTAACCAAATAAATGTAAGAAGATCCTATTTCATCGGTAAGAATCTTATGAAAGAAATTTTGAAATTAAATTTGTCTTAATTAGCTTAAGAACCGATAGGAAAAAAGCAGGATATTTCTTTTTCTCCCTATAGTTAATTTTTTAATATAACCAAATACTGAATGTGGTGCTTCTGGCTTAAAAATCAGGATATTTATTTTGATGTATCCATTTCTAACTAGTGGCTAGTTATAAAAAGATGGCATGGAAAGCTGTCATTTGTTGCTTTTATAACAAGGACTCCAAAGGTCCAAGTCATCTAAAATTTTGAAATGAATGTCATCAATATAAGGTCACCTATCTCACAAGGAGGAGCAAGAGATATTGGGAGGAGGGAGGAGATAACATATACATGATGAAAATATCATACAAATGCTACTCCTTGCATTCTTGTATTAGATGATGTGCATAGATATGCAATTGAAGCCTATGGGTGATATTATCGTGCACATGTCATCATTGTGTCATAATGATTCATCATTTGTTGTGGACACCAGGACTTTCCCTGTATCTCTTTTCTATGTACTTCAGATGAGATAATACAAATGATAAGTGTATGTGGGATCAGCAGTGGATTGTAGATTTAGATGTAGCCATTTAAATGTTTTTTCTAAGCAGATACTTCAACCATCAGTGCAGCCCAAGTCCATCTATAAGAATAAGTTTGGGACATTACTAAACAATTAAATATGTATTTTTATCAAAAAAGAATAATCAATTCATTCAGCCTTATTTAAGGTTAAATACAAATGCCAATCTTTTCTTCCCTTTGGAAAGACTTTATATAATTGTACTGGTCTTTTGAATCTATTTTACTATTGTGCCAATATGTTAGCCAACTCTGTTGTTCCTTCTAATATTTGGCATTTACTTTTGAATTATGCTTGTCCATCTGTTATTTGTCCTTTTCATGGTGCATTCTGCCCATTTTGTATCTTCCTCTTGATTTTTGCTCAGCATTTTCAGTTATATTTTCTATTATCCCAAGTTAGAATAATTACACTAATAGCAAACTATTTTACACTAAAGTAAACTTATTTTTTGTAGTAATATATATTGAAACAATTCAAATATAATTAAATTCATGCATGGATTTAAGAAAATCAGATATTGGTAGATTCTACCAGTGTATGAAGTCTGAAGATAAAATACTTCCCACATATTGTAAAATAATGTAAACTATAGGAATTGAGGGCAGCAAGGTAGTCTGCAAATAGTTACTGCTTAAATGCTTTATACGAAGTATATTTTAAAATAGCAGGGCAAATTTATTCCCTGTTTAGATACAACCTTTTTATAGAGAACTAATTATACAAGAACTAATTATTCAAGTGTCATGGAAAACAAATTACTTAAGATCCTTTTTAAATGTTCCATATGTCTTTTCCTCCATCCCCAAGTTAGTTACTTTAAAGTGGAGAAACCAAACTGTGAGGATTACAACAAGTTTGCACCCAGAGCATAGAACATAGTCACATAGATTTTTCAAGTGGAATATCGGAAACACAATTTTTGACAACGATTCAGCTAATTTAACGATTACATGAAGAATTAATGCATCCTTTAATATTGCATTCAGATCTGGAGTCCGGTGAATGTTATCATTGCTTTCAATGTGCCTTCCTTATTCATTCTTTTATAATTTCATACTTCAGAGCCCATTTGTACAACTTACCAGAAGTGTGAAAGGCAGGTAGAAAATACTTTCCCTTTCTTTGACCTTGTAATTGCTGACAAAATAGAAGCTCAGATGAATGGACAAGACTGAGGATCAGCAAGGCCATCAGATCATTCAAATAATAAAGGAAAAGGGGATAGATATTTGTATAATATTGGTGACATAGCTGGCCATTTAGAAACAACTGCAATTAAGTGTGTATGCAAAAATTCAGAGTTAGTGCTGCATGCAAATTTCTAAGTCTAAGAACCCATCCAAATATTATCATTGAACTTAATTTTTTTTTCATGATGGCAGAGAAATTAGATTAAGTACATGGAAAATAATCACACTGTCTGAATTAATTTCAGTAGATTTACATTTAACTTTGATTTAAAGTTTGATTTAACTTTAAATCAACAAAATTTTCTTACCATTGTGCTTTGCATGCTTGGAGAATATCTTTGACTTGGATCGACAAGTACTTTCTCTGTTACTAGTTAGCACTAATAGCAATAGAACTTAGACTTATATACCACTTCATAGTACTTTTACAGCCCTCTCTAAGCGGTTTACAGAGTCAGCATATTGCCTCAAACAATCTGGGCCCTCATTTTACCCACCTTGGAAGGATGGGTTAACCTTGAGGTAGTGAGATTTGAACTGCCAAACTGCTGGCAGCCAGTGGTCAGCAGAAGTAGCCTGCATTACTGCACTCTAACCACTGCACCACCATGGCTCATTATTATTTTATTTTGTATTATTAATATCTATTATTTAAATCAGAATCTAGAAAATAAATCTAGAAAATAATTTATCTCAACTGAATTCAACTTTTCCCATGATTCCCCAGGTAAATCTGATGGTACCTTCACTGTAATTTTGGTAGATGTCTTCCTTCCTTCCTTCCTTCCTTCCTTCCTTCCTTCCTTCCTTCCTTCCTTCCTTCCTCCCTGCCTGCCTGCCAGCCTGCCTGCCTGCCAGCCTGCCTGCCAGCCTGCGTGCCTGCGTGCCTGCCCCTCTTTCTGTCTCTCTCTCTGTCTCTCTGTCTCTCTCTCTCTCTCCTTACTTCCTTCCTACCTTCCTTCTTGTCCTTTCTTCTTTTTTTCTTCCTCCCTCCCTCTTCTCCTTCCTTCCCTCCTTCCTTCCCTATCCATAAAAAATCCCAAGTTACCATATACTTTTTGCCAACCTGTCTTAGCTTTCGATAGGTCACAGTAGAAACTAGGTAAAGTAATGAAGCCATAAAGGAGTCAAGTTTCTTAAAAGAACTAACAAGACAAAATGTAGAGGATGAATTTGAGACAGAGAGAAGGAGGGAAAAAGAATGAAAGAGAGGGAGGGAGGGGTAACATTTCCAGAGTATTTGACTAAATGTAACCAGCAAAAAATCTATACTTGGAGTTCCATTTTTATTCTGGAGAGAATGTCACATAATACATGGCAAAACCTGTAAGATTTAATAAGATAAATATCTTGCTCCTCATTAAAATGTTGATGAATTCCTTCTTTCTTCCCCTCAAAAATCAGGAGAAAATCAGACAGTTATCAGAAAGAATAAATCTGTGAATCTGTGGTGGTGGTGGGGAGCAACCTTAGGATGAAAAAAACAATGTGTGAGTTAAATTACAACATATAATGGGTATATTTTGATGGACAAACTGTCACTCAGAAAAATCTGCTACAAGCACTGAAAATATAGCTAAAAAGAAAAAGAAAAGTAAGAAAAGCAAGGATGATCTTAACACAGAAACTTGACACACTGAACTGAAGGCCTAATTCTCAGTTCAGATGTGCAATATTGATTTGGGATTGTCATTTGTTAGAATTCACTCATTCCAGGGCTGAGATACTGCTGAAATCCACCTGAAAATCAGATGCAAAAGAGAAGTTCTTTTTGAAACTTAGGAAACACTCGGAGAGGGGAAAAAAATCCCATGCATTTCCCAACACTATTCCTGGAATATTTACTATGAATAAAGGAAAAGGTACTTGCAGTCATCTCATGATTAGTCTTCTCATTCCATCTATTTCAATGATAGTATAAGATTCTAAAAAAATCAGGTGTAGACAAAGGAAATCATATAAATTAATTGTGAATACAATAATTAAAAGTCTTTCATTAATTTAAGACTGTTGTATGCCCAGTGATCATCACCTGTATTAAAAGAACTCCACCTTGCTTCCTCCACAAATATAGAGTCATTGTAAAAGAAAAAAAAGGAGGGTCAGATAGCCTCAAAGTATTTAAGAAATTAGTTTAAAGGAATTTGCAGTGTACGGATTAATTTTTAATTCAAAAGCAAATATTTTTCCATGTCGAAAAGAACTAGTCTTATGAAAAGCCTCACATTGACATACAAATCGATCCTATGCCCAAGGGGTAAAGGTAGGAAGAAATACAAATCATGCATTGGTAGAACCTGTTAAACAGATCAGAATTATTCTGATCCCACTTCTATTGTGTAACAGAAACAGGATGTTTGCATTGTCTTCATAAATGCTTTCTAATTTGCAAGGCGAGACTTGTGGGAGCAGTTTAATGATGTCACATTAATGCTTGCATTTCTATTAAGAAGTCATAAAAATGTGCAGTTAAAAATGTTTGCAGGGTGCAGGGAAGAAATGCTGGAAACTCTCATCATTCATTTTGAAAGAGATTCACACAAAAAAACAAACCCAACAACAACTCCAAATATTTGGGACTGAACTGCAAAGTTGGAGAATTAATATTCCCAAGCATATTTATTTACAGGCAAAGGAATCAGTAAAAACAAGCAGAATGCGTTCAGTTCTTTCTGACTTTAATATCAGTCATAAAGAGGTCTTGTAAGGGGAGAAAATGTAGGGTTCCTATCAGTGGCCTCAAGTATCCAGCTAAAGATTGACCATTGACTTTACATAGTTGGGAGATCATTAAATCAGATCTCATTCTCTTTCCTGTGATTTAATGTGATTTAATGATTTGACATCACATGGAGGAATGTCTGAATATGAAGGCTCTAATCAGTTGTGCATGTAGTTTATTATTACACACACCCCAATGCTATACAATTAGAGCTCTATTGTCTCTAAAAGATGCTCCTCCAGAGAAACATAACAAACACCAATTTCATACCGAAGGTCATTTGAAAGATATTGTCTTAAAGACGCAACATTTTCAAAGTGACATGTTGGATCTGAAATTATAGTGCTACATTTATATAATTAGAATAGTTCTAGAGGAGTAAGACCTATCATACTTCCGGGTAAAAAAAAATTAGAATTAGGATGCCTGGAGCACATAGCAATGCCCCCATATATATGTTTTAATTTCTGAGGAATGCAGAACAGGAACTTTAACCAGAAATCTTGAGATAAGAACAATATTTAGGGTCAAAATGTAAAATAAAATTTTAGTGTAGAAAGAAATGTAACTCAGAAAAACCAACTGCCATTCCTAAGAGCATCAATTAAAGGATTTGAGTAATAATATATTGCTTTATATAATTGCTATTTACAATTTAACAGTTTTCGGATCTAAATCCTATCCTTTATTTTTCCCTAGACAGGTTTAATTTTTCCTCCCCAATACCGAATACAGTATTGTCTGTCTCAGCTCCATTGCATATGCACAAGCAATGTATAGATTGCCAAACTGAGAGAAAACTAACTCACTTATTTAATACACTAAACTTCAGGTTCTTCCTGTCTTATGTGAAATGGCTTGAAACAGGAGGCAGCTGCCAAGGAACATCACTTCTTCTTTGCTCAAGAGAGACAAGGGAAGAAAAATGAAGGGGGGGAAAGTCCCTGGATGGATACTACAATAGCGTGTCTTTCATTATCGCCCTGTGTCAAGGCACTGTGTAATACTCATTGTGCATGCATAGTAAATTCCTATTTACCTGGCAGTTTCTTTGATAAGTCAGTCTTTCTTCCCTCTTTCCGTCCACGCAGCATGGAACAGGATTTTTTTTCCCTTTTTGCCTATAATTCTTATTAGGTGATACCTTTTCTGAATAAGAAAGCACACTGTTCTCAAAGAGGCATTCTCTGGAGTTTTTAAGGGCCATTGTTTTTATTGTTTTCCTTTTATTCCTCCCCTCCTGCTGTGTTTTAATGCTATAGTGACTTCGCTGTGTATACAGCTCTCATATTGAAATGTCTGCTGCAGATATATGCAATATTAAAGAGTGCTTATGAATTTTTGACATCTAATTAGTCGCTACCCAGTTAACATGTCAAGACTCAGAGGGATTCAGGAGTCAGCCCTTTCTGAATAAGTTAAAGCCTGCCCTGTCCTTTTCATGTATTATTCTTTAATGTAGGTGGTGATTATTTTGCTGTGATTAATTGATGAAGCTCATTGGTCTGGCAAGTGTTACAGAATTCACCATTCCTCACTTTTATTTCTCTCGGTTGGACTTTCCTCCTCATCGAGAAATTGGTTTTATTCTGAAATGGGGAGACACTTTTTCTTTCCCAAATAGGGTTGAATTTTGCTTTTGTCTTTCAACGTGTTATCAGCGTAACCCTTTGTCTTTGGTTGAAGCAGTACATTATCTTGAACTGATATTTATTATTTATTAATGATAATGATAAAAAAGAATGTTTTTGCTTAATTCCCTCTTCCTCCCAACCTCTGCCTACTTTCTGTATTTATTGATTTGAGTGAAAATTACAGACTTCTCTTAAATACCAAAAATAGAATTGCTACCTTGCAAACCTGATCTGCTAACACTGCAGGGTTAGATGATAAACACAAATCCATATTTTTGTTTGTTTGTATGCTTCTGTTCCGTGTTCCTTTTGAACATCTATTTGGAGAGCCCGATGGCATACTGAGAGCCTATAATGTCTTGCATATCTTTTTTTTATTATTATTATTCCAAATTTTGTTTAGGGTACTCTTTATTCTCTTGCTGCCATCATTTCCCCCCTTCCTAGCACCTGTAGAAATCACGATGATGCTCATTTCAAAGAAGACAATTACATACAAATGCAGTCATTGCTAACCTGCTAAAAAAAACATTTTAAAATGTAAAGTAGATTTGAAAAGTACATGCTAAAGGAACATTGTATTGATTGTACACCTCTGGAGGAAAAAAATGGGAGTCTAAATAATACCTATATATGATAAACTACAGAAAGGATTATATTACAAAGAGTGAAAAAAACAGATGTGTGTATTAAATGGATACATTATATAAAAATGAGACATAGTGAGCCACCAAACTGTTTAAATCCATGATGCAGAACAGCATGGAACAATGCAGGGATTGGAATGGCAGTCTCTGAATCCCTAGTTATTCTACCCTCAACCTGTTTAATGTGGGAAGGGGGCCTGTCATTTGCTTCAGGGTTTCACGGGGAAGGCCTTTGCACACTCCCATCCCAGTAAGGCAGCCATTTGTTATAGAAAAATGAAAAACAGGTGGATGTTAGGAGGACAATTCATCAGGCAAATGTTTTCATGCAAATTTGAGCTTTAAGCAACTATCTAATCGTGCATCAGAGCCCCTTAGAACTTCATGTCATTTCCCTATCTCCTCACAGCAAGGCAACAGAACAAAAGGCTCCAGCCATTTCTAGCTGCTGCTATGGACAAAAAAAATAATTACTTTGCTAAGTAATTCTCAACTCCGGCCCATCATAAATCTCCACCATTCAGTTTTGTACATCGGACAATAAGAAAGCTCCGAGCCACTTATTGCAATGGAACGCTACACCCTCCCCTCAACCACTCTGCAGAAGAAAAGGTATCCATATGAAATAATCTTTCACCTAGAGTCACCAGCCAGAGTTTTAATTATAACAGCTATGCACCATTCAAGAGCTGGTTACAATTTTGTCTCTCTTCATTGCAGGTATTCTATTAAATCTCAGCCGTTTCTGCCGGGCACCGTTGTCTGTACCTAAAAGGATATAAATATATACAGATTAAAAAGAAACAAAAAGTAAAACATCAGTCTGTCAACACTTTCAGCCCAGCATTTTGAGGGTGTGTGTGTGGGGGGGGGGGGGGGCAGCAGTGATTTCCAGAATGCCAGAAGCAAATTCATAGTGTGAGCAAAAAAAAAAAAAAAAAACCTATAGAGTGGCTATACCATTCATTAACGCATAACAATTCCTGGGAAATAAAGGAGCATGAATATTGGCATACAAGAAGAAGAAATGTGAAAATTTTAGGTGAGAGAAAAGGAACCGGTGTATTTATAATGGGGAAAGGGGAGCTAACATGAAAGGTAGGGGGACCTGGAATTAAAAGAAATATCAATCTGTACAAGCACAACGTCTGCTTTCTGCCACACAGTAGATTTCTATCAGAAGGAAACATTGAACTTTGTAGTGTTAGCAGCAGCTGAAATTTAGAATTATTGTTTCCTCGTAACAGAAGACTCATTTTCCACGGCCGCATTTGCAGCATAATAAGCTTTTTGTTATTTTTTCAATTAGAGTCAATTGACCTAACAAAATGGTTGGCAATTAAGTGATTTTTGTAATGGTCCGGGGGTAATTTAGTCGAGCTTGTCAGCTGTGTTTCATGAAGCCGAGATGTCTTTTTTTCCCCCATTGCCTCTCATTCTCTCTCTGCCTCTCTCTCCCTCCCTCCCTTGCATAATGGCTCATAATTTCAAAATCTTTTCCTTCTGTTTCCCTCACAATAATTCACAATTACAGGAAGTTGTTGGAGGTGATTCTGCCCCCCCCTCCACAGCTTACCTTTTGAGTCAGTAATTTTAAATAAAATGTACATACTGTAAAAAGGAGAGTTAGGTAGAGAAGGGAGAGGCTATTACAGAAATCACATTTTTATGTAAACTCAATTATTTTATGAATAGTGACACCAGTCTTAACCTTAAAAGGCTGATATATTATTATTATTATTTCTTGGCCTAAATATTTGAAATAGCAAGAACACTTTCTCTAAATAAAAATAGTATTCAGGCAGGCAAAAAGAAAGGGAAAGAAAGAAATGATTGCACTAAATTCTAAAGAAAGTAAACAATAAATCCCTTCCAGCTCTATTCTATTCTATTCTATTCTATTCTATTCTAAATGAAAAACATACAGTATAATTAGTGGCTGTGATTTAGATTATTGTGTTTAATATTTATAAAGCTTTTTTTTTTTTGCTTGTCTGATTTATAATATTTAGATAACCAATTCCAGGGTTTTTTAAAAAGCTTTTTCAATCTATTTTTGAATTTGTTATTAATTTTGACTGATGCATAGTCAATAATATTCTTTTATGCCATCTATATATAGGTTTTTATCTATTTTAAATCTAAATCACATTTCTTAATTTATTTAAAAAATATTTTATCAAGTTCCTTAGTGGCCTTATGTTCTACTTATCATTTGGGTTACAGAAAGTTTTTAAAAGTTCTTACAAAAAGATGCATTGTCCCTCTAAGACATTTGTATCTTTTCATTATATTATAAACAAAAAGGTCTTGGTTGGCAAAAGTCATCCAAAATTACCTCTAAGCAAGAATTATTTTCCATTTTCATCCAGTGAAATATATAATAAACTGGGGGGTTGATTTTATTAAAAATATTTATTGGTGGCTATAAGCATGTATGAGATCTATTTTAAAAAAAGCAAAATTTAAAATGTATTTTAAAAAGCAAAAATTATACTATAGGAAATTGACTACTCATCCTTACCCTAGCAGATTTTTTTAAAATGATAAAAGTTGTAATCACAAATTTTAATGCTTTTAAGAAATGAGAAAAAACAATCAGATAATATTCTTTGCAGAGCAGAAATTGTGACTTTCAAGTCCTATATATGGGCTTTTGCTAAAATCACTAAACCATTGTTTGCTAAACAAGCATCTACCTTATGTGCACTTTCCCAAACTGTCATTGTTATCTAAAATTTTAACAAGATTGTCAATTATACATTTACAGAATGGAAACAAGAGAAAGAACTTTGAACCAGATTGGACATTCTCAAAGATGGCTAACTTTTGTTGAGGATGTCCGTTCATTTTCTTTATGATTGCCAGAGCTCTTTTTGGGATGGGGGGAGGCATGGCTTTGTTAACAGGGAAAGCACATATCATAATTCTCCATACTAAGCTCAATTTTGGTCTGTTCTCCAGAGCTTTGATTAATCTATTGCACTAACCTCCCTCCCAACACTTCATAGACTATAAAAGGAAAAGTTACAGTTCTGAATGAGCATCGTGCAGGAAAAAAAAAGAAGAAGCTGAAGCATAAAGTATTAAACTTTCATCTGGCACCATAGGAGAGATGTAGTTATTAAATTTCAGCTGCTTATCGAACTGATATGAAAGTCATTTTGCATGATTGCTTTGCATCCTCAAATCTTCTGCTTTTATTTGCTGTGCATCTCTCTGCTTTCTTATTAGAGAAATACTCAAAGGATAAAAAAAGCTGATAATATTATTCAGTTTTGACAATTAGGTGGGAAAAACATTTTAAGAAGTGCTTTTTTTATTGCAGCTAGTAATAATATTGGTGGTCCTCCTGGTAACTGTCTCTGCTGATGTTACCCAGGAGTGATGCTAGTTCTTTTACCCAAGAACTGCTAAAACCCTAATGGGTAGAGTGCAGTGGATTCTGGATCCTGTTCCAGCCAGTATGGGTGGGCCAGTGGTGGATTTCAAAATTTTTTAGAACCTCTTCTGTAGGTGTGGCCTGCTTTGTGGGAGTGGCTTGCTGGCCATGTGACCAGGTGGGAGTGGCTTGCTGGCCATGTGATTGGGTGGGCATGGCCAACTTGTAAAATGTAGTGAAACTCACTTAACAACGCTCTTGCTTAGCAACCAAAATGTTGGCTCAGAAACTCTGGCATTTGAAGCACGCAAGTCTTAAAGCTTGCAGATTACAAGACGCTTGCACCCCTAAACCTTTAGAAAAAAAACTCAGGGATGTTCAAACTTGACAGCTTTAAGACTTGTGGACTTCAACTCCCAGAATTGCTCCTCTTGCTCTTCATCTTGATGATGTGCGGACGGGCAGGGGGAGGGAGCTGGAACCGGTTCTAAACAGCACTGTAGATTTGTGGAACCTCTTCTATAGAAGTGGTTAGAACTGGCAGAAACCCACCCCTGGGGTGGGCCCTCTGGAGCACCATACTGGAGCGATACCCAATGCTCCGGGCAGGCTCTGGTATGCCTGTACAGGGGCATACTGCCTGCAACCCACCACTGGTAGAGTGGGTAAACTCTTGCAAAGATGGGCCAGCTATGTCATTCCCAATAACATAAATTTCACATGCAGCCTTAGCTTACCTCGTTCGCACAAGTTTTTCCAGTCCTGTGTACTCCCATTCTATCAACCAATATAGAGCCGAGGTGGCACAGTGGTTAAATGCAGCACTGCAGGCTACTTCAGCTGACTGCTAGTTCGGCAGTTCGGCTGTTCAAATCTCACCGGCTCAGGGTTGACTCAGCCTTCCATCCTTCCGAGGTGGGTAAAATGAGGACCCGGATTGTTGTTGGGGGCAATATGCTGACTCTGTAAACCGCTTAGAGAGGGCTGAAAGCCCTATGAAGCGGTATATAAGTCTAACTGCTACTGCTAAACCAAAGGTGCCTCCCAAATGTGATGAACAGATATATACTTATCATTTTTTTGCATAGCTAGGTATCAATCATAAAGACAAGCACTTTGATAGTATATAGAAGCAATTCCTGAATCTGTAGTAAATTAAGGATAGTGTCTATTCAAATGTTTTCCCCAGAGAAAGGAAACATGCTCTCCCCCACCCTTTGATCCCATAGACATGAATGGAGAAATTAAGATCATATGTAGCATGGCCTCCCTATCATGCCAATATTGGTATCTTTAAAAAAAAACCTTAATGGCAAATGGCACTGGGGACCATCCAGGACCAGCAGGATAAAACTCAGAGCCATTAACTTCAGATGGAGCCAATGGCCAGTGGTCTTACAACAGTCAATTAAGGCAGGCCTCAAGAAGTAAAATAACTTCAAGTAACAATTAGCTTCAAGATTTGAGCATTGAAAAGAGATGCAGAGGGAATTAATTCCATTTCTAGAAACTGTCCCTTAAAGGAGCATCTTTCTCTTCCAATAGCAACTATTTTTCAGAGGGAAAACATAGAAAGCATATGCTCAAATACATAGAGGGCTGGTGAAGTCTCATCTGCAGAAGAAAATCACTACCTCCAGCCTGCAAAGGCTTCACTGTTTCAGTAGGAGCCCATTTCTCAGACAGGCAGAGAGGTTTACTTTTTTTAACCATAAAGATCATTTGAACACTTCCAAGGTTTAGAGATTTGTATCATAAACTAATTAATAGTCTAATGTAGGTTGTGAAAGAAAGAAAGAAATAAAAGAAGGATGGATGGATGGATGGAAGGAAGGAAGGAATGAAAGAAGGAAGGAAAAGAAACAAAAAAAGGGGAGACAATGAGACAATGGGAACAATGGGAAAAAGGATAACCATGGTGAAAAGGGGAGGCTAGACGATTTTTTAAAAACAACAAACTCACAGAATGTAAGGGATTTCTCAACTTTTAATCTGCATCCATTTGTCTTTGCAGTTGACCCCTTACTTCACAGATTACCAAATTATACAACAATAGTTTGGAAATATCTAATTCAAACAATATTGATTATAGGTTTCGAAGGCAAGAGATATCATACAATGGGCAACATGCTTATACAATTAGAATGAGTAAAAACTCTGAGTGACAGGTCCATATTTATGGAATGCATTCATAAAAGAAATAGGGGAAGGGAATGTAGCAAAAAATCAGAACATCTAATATCAATATTTTTATTATATCTTAATTCTCTCAAAATGTTTACATGAACATTGATATAGATGTCATGCTTCTCATTTGTTTTTGTTTATTGTTACTTTTTTATGGTTTTATTTTTAATTTTTAATTTATATTAATATAAATTAAAATTTAATTGAAATCTAAATTATATATTATATATACATATAAATTATATAATTATAATTTAAATTAATTTAATAAAGATAGATAGATAGATAGATAGATAGATAGATAGATAGATAGATAGATAGATAGATAGATAGATAGATAGATATAAAAAAGCAAGTATATTCTAGTGGTTAAGGTACAGGCTAGAAGTCGGGACATGGTAAGTTCTAGTCCCCCTTTAGGATGAAAACCAGCTAGATGACTTTGAGCCAATCACACACTCTCTCTCAGCCCATCTCATCTCACAGGGTTGTTGTGGGAAAACTAGGAGGAAAGAGTAATTGCTATGTTTGCCATCTTGTGGTATTTATACAATTGTACATTATTTATGCAAATAATTAAGGTGGGATGTCAATCGATAGATAGATAGATAGAAGTTTATTTATATGCCGCTCTTTTCCCTGGGGGGACTCAGGGCGGCTCACAATCCAAGGGGGAGGGGGAGACAAACTTTTTAACATATAAGACAATACATAATTAAAAAACACAACATTCAACCAACCAATCAATCAATCTCCTGTTGTCTTTCCTCCTGAAGCCAGACACATTATGTTATTGGTAGGAATATTGGCAGGCCTCTCTTCTAGAGCATTGCATTACAACAGATTCCTCAAAGCAAACCAACCAAACCAACCTGAGCTGATACCATTCCACCCTGATATGGGATACCTATTTTGCAACCTCTCCTCTTCTCTTCAGATTAAAGCTTTGTCTCCCTTGCCAAGGTGAAGCATTCAGGCTGTTCAGAACAGTTACAAAAAGAGTCTGTACCATATTGTCTTGGAAGCATCCAATAGAACTGCTCTATTGGATAAGGGATTTGATGAAATCATTTGTAATCCAGAAATTATATGCCTTTTAACAAATGTATATACCAGTCTTCAGATACCACAAAATTCTTTGCATTCTTTGTCATTTCTTATGTTTTCATCCATCCTTAGCTTTCAACGTGTAAAAGACAGCTTGTATACACAGGCAAGGCAGCAATGGGAACTTGCAGTATGTTTACTTGGAGAGGGAATCTTACACAATGGAACTGAAAACTGGCACATTGGAAAATATGAAAAGTGGCTGGCAGGGTCTCTGGCAGGTGGGAGAGCAGAAATTCCAGCTCTTAAAAATAAATTAGCTGTCAGCAGTTTCCATCCTGATGGGATGGGTGATGTTTCTTTATATAATTTTTAATTCATTCTAACCACTTTATATCTGTGTTAATTTGCCACCTGGGTTCCAGGTTACTTTTGAAGGTGGGGTTTTGCATTGCAATGCCCCATGCTCCCACTTTTAAAAAAAACAACAATATTTTAAAACCCAGGTGCAGGGAGTCTTGCATGCATCTGCAGGCATATTGGTAGCCTATTTATTTCTGGGATGCTTAAATAAGTCTCCATTCCATGGCTGTTCCCATAGTCCTTTCACAACATCATGCCTGACTTACTGGAAGCAGCTGTTGCATGTAGTCATTGCCAGCACCAACACCTGGGATTCTTGGGCAGTTGCCAAGGGTCCCACATCCTGGCAGAGATCACAATTTGCCCTAGGCTCTTCTTGTTGTTTTCTTTTTCCTGACCTAGCATTCCAAGCAGGGACAACTGGCCAGAATTAGCAACTCCTCCCCCCCTCCGCCCCATTACTCTATCTGGCTTTTTGAGAATTTTTCCCTCTTGGGGGTAAACACCAATTGCCTAGCAAATGCACTAATGAAACATAGTAGGATGGGCCAACCCAGGGGTCACTGAAAGAGGAAGATCCAGATTAGAAGATCAGTTGCCTAAAACCTCCCAACTGTATTAAGTTTATAGACCCAGACTATGCACCTTTTGTGGAGGTTGGTGTGCATTGACATCACAATATTCACGTAGAACTGTCACATGAAATATCTGGAGACCTGTCAGTTAGTGCAAAGAATACAGGGGTAGCTGGTAAAAAAACAACAACCATATTCTATAGGTTCCAGCCCCATTGCTACATTTACGTGATCAGTGGTCTTGCAAGCACCACACCAATGGTAAACTGTTATTATGACCATCCAAAAATACAGTGCTGTAATATAGTATGCATGGGTCAAATCTTTTATTTCAGCCCTCATATTAATATGCAGTATTCCAATCCAAGGTAATCATTATTATCTCCAGGAGAGCATAATAGTTTCACGGCAGCATATGCACTTTATGTTTGTGGTAAATTTTGTGATTCAAAATTATAGGTCTGGGGAATAGTTTATTATTATAACTATTCAGTGGTGAACAATTGTCAACTATTATAATGTATCAATGCTTTAGGTAAGTGGTTAGATTCTGTTTCAGATACACCAAGCAGCTTGTAACCTAATATTTTGCTGATTTTTTTTAACCCATTCTTTTTTCTAAAGCCATTTAAGAGTTGCAAGATTTAAAGAAGCAGATATCAAACTGGTAATTTTAAACGCATGCTCTTTTCAAAAGGACCTAAGGTTGTCAGAAGGATCTTGCTAGATAGATGAAAAGTACATCTATTCAAACATTGATTCTCTTGATGATGCCAGCTAGTTTTCCAAGCTTGGTTGGCTCCAGAGACATTGGATGGCACCCATTCCCATATTTCTGCAATAGTGAGTCTCATAATAGATAATGAGTCCTAAAGTATAACAAGTCTGGGCGTGGCAAGGGATTGGTTTAAGGTTCTGAAGGATAGAAGGCTCACAGGGAGGATACAATGGCAGAAACCAGAACTATGTATAATTGTGTTATCTTTGTGTTATCTCGATTATCTAAAACTATGATAACTGTGCTTATTTTGAAGCCTTTTGAAAATCGTGACATTTGCCACTGATCATTTACAAAAGATTTTTCCCCTTCCTTTGTTATGCCATGTATATATTTAAATGCAACTGCAGTTAAGAAATTGAACAGGATGAATTTATAAGTGAAAGCATGCAAAACTGACACTAATAATACATTTCTATTTGTCTACTCTTAATATCTAAAGATGCAGTTATGAGGAGGGAGGGAAGAATGTTAAAAAAGAAAAGTAGTAAGTCAAAGAATCTTTGAGAAACAAATAATCAAATCTAAAATCTAAACAAATTAAAGTGAATTAAATTGAAAAGAAAGAGATATGGTTCCACCAAATGAATAGAAAAACATTCTAAATTGTACCTTTTTGTGGGATAATTTTTTATTCTTTACCAAGAGCTGCAGATATGTATCATATCTTATTTCAAGAATAGGAAGATACGGTATACTTTATAAGATGCCACATTTTGTTTTTCTGCAAGCCCAGATTCCTTGACAATGACTTTTGATATCTTCTACATTAGCATGGACTATTTTCTGGTGTGGTCAGCATATCTCACTCTTTTGAGGGGATTTTTTTTGTTCTCTATATACAATTATGGGTATACATTCACATAGTTATTCTTTTTTTACATTAGTCATTCTTATACATTTGTCATTCCATTTACAAGGTTACAATATACCATTTGGATTGCTTTGTTTACCATCCCTCTCCTGTTTTGACACCATCTTCTTTTCCCTTTCTTTTCTCCCTTCCTCTCTTCTCTACTTTCTTCCTTCCTCTCTCCTTTCCCTTCCTTCTTCCCTTTCTTCTCCCCTACTCCTCTCTTCCTCTTCCCACATTTTAAAGGTTTGTTGTGGAGGGTTTCACAAAATAATTGCCATGGGGAGGCATTATTGTTCAAAAAAGGACTGCCACAGTAAGCACTGCCTTTTTCTACCAGTCCATTTAATGCCCCTGCATAGTGCCCTCTTCATCATTTGAGCTTATTGTTATCATTGGAATGTCAAAGAGGCGCCTCCCTTTCTCTGAAACTTAATGGAAGCAAAACTATTATGTAAAGCACCTCTACTCCCCCATACATTCTTCTAAGCAGTGAAGTGTTATGCCCATGCTCACTACAACAAACCAAGGTGGATTCTGAGTAGGTGGAATGCATGAGCACAATTCATTTTCTGTAGGTGAGGCAACCTTCTGCCATGTGAAAGAAAGTGCCAAGGTAGAGTGAATCATGTCCTCCATGCAAAGCAAAATATTGAGGCAGAGTCTGCCCATTCATATATCTCTTTGTTTACTTTTCTTTCAAAGTTAGCAATGCAATCACCCACCATTTATATTATCTTAAAAAAACAAAGGTAAGGCTCCTGTAAATAAAAAAAAATATTTTATTTGCATCACTTCTCATTTAATTATTTTAAAGTAATAAACGTTGATTTCCATTTGTTTCAATTGAAATTTAAAAGGAAGCATTAAAATCATGGTGGCAAAGCAGTGGTGGGTTTGTTTGTTGTTTGTTTGTTACTATTGGTTTGGGTGTGCTCCCAGGTGCACTCGTGCGCACGCACAATGCTTCTGTGTATGCACAGAAGTGTTTGGGCAGGTAGGTGGAGCCTCCCGCTGCCGCTACTATGGTTCGCCTGATCTAAGCCAAACCGGCATCAACCCATCTCTGTGGCAAAGTCTCCTTCCTTCCCTCTCTAGTCATCCATCCATTCCATTTATTTTTTATTTCATTTGTACCTTAGCTTTTGTATAGGAGCTCAAGGCAGTAGCATTCATTCATTCATTCATTCATTCATTCATTCATTCATTCATTCATTCATTCAGTTTTGTTGCTGCCCAATTTCCTGCTGGCTCTGGGTGGCTCACTAAATAAATTATTCCTCCTAATGTTCCCATTTTGTACATCTTCTCAAGGTTTTTTATACTAGTTTTTCCAAGTATTCATCCAACTGAAATTATGGTCACTCAATCCTGGTCACTGAATCCTAGAATACTGTAATACCAGAGTCCCAAAGGTGCTTTTTCAAGAGGCAATTGAACTTTCTTGTTTTTCTTTGAAGATGTTTCATTTCATTTCTCATCCAAGAAGCTTCTTCAGCTCTGTAATGTCAGAGCTTACTTTTTAATCTCTGCAGTTGATGTAAGAAGTATTTAAACACCTTCTTCATTTGACTATTTCTGGTCTCCCAAACTTGATAATTACTGCCTTTATATACAATACTCCAGCTCTCAGTACTGTGTGGCAGTTTTTGAGTGAGTCAAGCCCTTGACAAAGCATGATAAATGTATTTATTTTTATAAAATTATACAGCCACCAGTGTACCAGAAGAAATTCAAAATAGTATTAAATAAAAATACCTTGTGTTCTCAAGAATCTTCTTCATAATATGTTTATTGTATGTTTTGTAGAAAACTAGAATTAGAAATTACTGAATTAACCTTCTATGGCTTGCACTTTTTCATCCAAAATCGGAACTAGTATTATATTTGTTAAGTGTCCCTTATTCTAATTTGGAAGCCAAATGTTGTGCAAGCCATAGATTATAAATTGGAAAGTAATAAAAAAATGGAAAATGAATTGCATTAAATTGGAATAATCCTGAGTCTCTAAATACTTCCTGAGAAGATGGAACAGGTTATTTATTGTACTTCAAACACAGAGATGTAAAAACTTTAGTTGTAACAAGTTTACAAACATATTATAGAAATGGCTTAGGTTATCAAATTTGTTTTAACCAATTTTGGATTGGAACACTGAATCAAAAATATTGGTCCATGCTAAATCAAAACAATGATACATATAGCTTAGCCATCAACATGAAGTGGCAATTTCTTCTTAGAGTAAGCAATAAAAACCATTCCATCATCTGTTTATATCTTTATAATCTGAGCTACAGATGTTGGGCATTGAATCTGAGGTTTTTCACAATGCCAAGAATAAGTTCCATCTCTCATAATGGTCCATTCCTGATGTTCCTAAAGAATTAATAAAAAGATTTACTGTGATAAGACTACATCCACTTAAAATAAATTCCAGAGCCATATCCCAGTCTTGAAAGGATCACACCTTAGTATTGTCAATGCAAATTGAGCTTCCAAAAGAATGCATTGTATATAAAAATATGCAAGATTGTTTTATTGTAACATAAAGCTACTTCATTAGATAAAAATCTGACAAAATGGTTTTGTTCCACAAACATTTATGCAAAAAATGAATTTGCAGACTAGGCTAGGCTTTTTTTCCCCCTAGCAATAAAATCTACCTCTAAAAGAAGCAAAGGGAAGAGTACACAGAGAGGACAGAGAGCTATGTCCTTTGCAAAAATTTCCAGAGAGACCATTCCTTAATATGAATATAAAACTATAAAATTGTAGTATTCAGAAGAAATAATGCCTTTTGTATAAGAAACATATTTTTTTAGGATCGCATCTATCATCTATACTGAAATGTACTTCTATTAAAAGAAAGCCTTCACCTGGGATATTTCTAGAACTTTCTGTTAAAAGTCTCTCTCTCTTTTTTCCCTCCCTCCTCCCCCCTCTCTCTCACACATACATATATACCAATAAACCCCAAGCGTAGAACAGTTCTACATTTGTTTGGGTAGTCCTAGGCATTTTCCTTTAAGAAACCACTGCAGGGCTGATAATATTATAACCCTATATAGTGTAGTATAATGTTGTTTCACCAACCCAAGAGGAACTACAGTGTTGGAACTGTAACTTCCAAAATTCCCACAACAGCAATAATGTAATTTTGAATAGAAATTACACACCCGACATATCTGGAAGGTGATAGGTTTCTGAAGACTTGTTGCAACATTTCACTGGCATTAGTGAGACCTTTGTTATTATCACTGAACCATAAGGATAACTGGATCACCTTGGGCTGTTATGTATGTGGTAGTCATTAACTATATCTAATTGAGTTGTGTTATGGACAAAATGGGAATAGATAATGTGTTTTGGGAAAGATGTATTGAATTGTTGGCACTTGACCAAAGACAACTAAGGTTATGGTTCTTCTTTGATAGTGAGAACTCAACTCTTAGCCAAGTATGATTTGCTGATCATAGGATCATATATTATGCCTCTTTATTTGGTCTATGATGGAAAAACAAAAAATGAGCAGAAGAGTGAGTCAAAAAAGTTCCAAGGTGCCAAACAGACTACTGCAGAAGTCACTGAAACACAATATAGATGTTTATGAAGTACCACTCATTTCTGCAAAAGAAAGTTTCTCATTTGCAAAAATAGCAAATAAAAACACTCCTGCTGCCACAGGAGCAAAAAGACATGATCAAGTACAATGGAAATGATACACAGACCATACAACTGAACTCTGAGAGGCTTAATCTGCTCCGTGAATGGTTTGGTATCTACCTGGTAATGCTCCTTAATTAAGATGTTTCACAATGATCTTTCAATATGTTTTTGGGCCTATCAGTGGAACTGGAACATTTCTCTCTGTGGTACTGTAGTATATACACCATGTTCTAGGCAGCACCCATGTGGTGCTACACTTGGATGAGAGGATGAAATATCCACATGAGACAGAGGGTCGAAAGGCAGATGTGATGTGATACAAAACTCAATTAATGGAAAGATTAATCATAGCTTTATTTTTTTTATAGTTCTGGAAGAGGATTGCTGTATCATAGGTCCAGGATTATTCACTTTTTAGTCAGGTTGCTTGATGGATGAACTTCTCCCGGCTTGCATGTCCAGGAATATCAGAATCTTCTGCTTTATTTTGATTTTAGGAAGGACACCAGCCTTCTAATCCCCAAGATAGACTGACAGTCTATTTGGTCACCCCTCATTTAGTCCACTTCCACTTTCCTATTCCTTGAAGTGTCTTATACCAGTTAGCTAAAAAACAATAATCCAGCCCAATGATTCAAATGCTATCTACGGTAGCAAATAATAAGTTTTTAATATTAACATATTAACTGTTGTTCCAGTTAGAAAGAGTGGATAGGGAAGATGATGATCACTTAGGAAAAACCTCATGGAGGTGAGTCAGAGTGAAATCTTCCAGCTTCAAGCTGTCCCGATATTCAGCCAAACTAGTTCCACCTTTCCCAGCAACTGCTTACTTTTTCTGAGAAAGCAAATACCATCAAAATAATTTTAATTATAGCTGGCTGGGGTAGGTTTCTATCCAACCAACCCAGCTGTATGTAGGAATGTAATTATTTGTATCTTCTTTGTGACTTCTATCTCCTTATGATATGACAGTGTAATAAAACGGACTTCTCAATAAAACACCACAAAGAAATAAAGATCAATACTCCTTAAACTACTCCTCCTAAAATGAATTTTTAAGTTCTCAACATCAAAACAAGTCTTACAGAAGTGGAAGCAATTTAATGAGTGGCTCAGTAGTGGGGTTTTAAAAAAATACTACCAATTCTCTGGGTGTGATGGTGTGCGTGGGGTGGCTTAGTGGGCATGGCAGGGGAAGGATACTGTAAAATCTCCATTCCCACCCCACTCCAGTGGAAGGTTACTGCAAAATCCCCATTTCTTCCCGATCAGCTTGGACTCAGGAGGCAGAGAATAGATGGGGGCAGGGCCAGTCAGAGGTGGTATTTACCATGGTATTTATCAGTTCTCTGAACTACTCAAAATTTCCACTACTGGTTCTCTGGTACTGACTGAATACCATCTCTGGACTGGTTTACCTTATGGCTTTGATTCTTAAATTTTGGAACAATGCTCCTCAAATTGGTGAATTCTTTTGGTGGGGAAGTGAGTCAGAAATTGCCATTAAAGCTGATCAGGCTGGCCCAGAATCTTAAAATGTGCTCCATTATGTTAGGGCAGTCAAAGTGTCTTTCACAAAATAAATGCTGAGGAAAAAAATCATGAGTTTTTAGAGAGGTCTAAACCTGGGAAAAACAGCAGTCACTAGTGTTTTATGATTCATTTTTTATTTAGTTTTCTTCAATTTAGTTTCAGTTTATCAATAAGGACAGGCTTCCAAATGGCTGGCAGGCGGGAGGTATCATCCCGCCTGTTCATGCTGTGTGGGCGTTTTTCTATCTTGATGGCTTCTCTGATTATTCTGATGTTAAAATGTTCAGCCTTGGCTATAGTTCTAGTCTTATTAAAATCAATTTTATGTCCTGTGGCTTTAAGGTGTTGGACCAGGGAAGAAGTTGGTTCCTTTTTTCTGATTGCGTTTGATAAACGAGTCCCTAACATGATGAATGACACCAGGCCCACACTCACAAGAGCCACACAGGATATCACCACCAAACACCCACAAAGAAAGCAGACAAAAACCCACACTGATGAGGAGGCACGACCAAGGACCAGAAGCCAGACTGCAAATGCACCATTAGCCTCTTCAAACCCCTCCCATCCTTACATGAAACACAAACCCCCAACCAATCAGAACACACCTCCACCCAATCAGAACACACCTCCACCCAATCAGAACACAGCCAAGCTCCCACCCAATCAGCTCAAACCCCCACTGGCAGTTAAAAGTTAGAAACAGCCGAGATCTCACATTGCTCCTGGAAGCACCAAGCCTGAAGATGACGAATGAGACTTCGTCGAAACGTCGCCAAGACACCTCCAATTTTACGCGGGAGAAAACCCGAATAACTAAAGACCTACATACTAACACCCGCAAAAACCTCAGAAAACACACACAATATATATATATATATATATATATATATATATATATATATATATATATATATGTATGTATGTATGTATGTATGTATGTATGTATGTATGTATGTATGTATGTATGTATGTATGTATGTACGTACGTACGTCTGTCTGTCTGTCTGTCTATCTATCTATCTATCTATCTATCTATCTATCTATCTATCTATCTATCTATCTATTCAAATTTAGTTATTGAATGTAAATACTGTGTTTTCATGAAAATAAGACCCAGTCTTATTTTCTTTTGGGCCCCTAAACTAATTTTTGGGGTGTCTTGATTGTTTTTAGCGCCACCCTTGCAAGGTAGGAGTGGCATAGCCCCCTGACATGCACACACCAGCTTACCTCAAAGCCCCATGCTCTACACCACTGGTGGCAGCAGCACAGCAACCATGTGCAGCAGGAGCCCACATGGCCACCTCTTCCAACATCAGTGCAACACCAGAGTAGGAGACTGAGCGATACAACCAGGTAAAACACTCCAGTCCCAAGAGACCAAAAGTCACTCAAATACTTTTTGTCCAGATGGAGAAATGAGGGAAACTCAAAGCTTTATCCACTTGCAGATGGGATGCTTTGAAATGGAGCATTCCATTTGCAAGCAGATGAAGCTTTGTCTCCCTCTGGGTGAAAAGTGCATGGTGGAGCAAGCAAAGGCCGAGGCATCGGGGGGGGGGGGGCAGATGATCCCAACATACCACCCACTCATCCCACTGTCTCTTGGCTTGCTCATGGCTGCACCAGGCAGGCGTCCACACAGGACATCAGGACTGCCTGTTTCCCTGCTCCCCCATGGCTATGCCTCTGCCTGCTGCCAGAGATACCATGAGGCTCCCGTGAGTCAGGCAGCCACATAGCATGTCCGGATCGCCTGTCTCCCCCCTCCATCGTGCATCTGCCTCCACCTGCTGCTGGCGCCATTACACAATCCTCCCACAATCTTCTCTCAAGCCAGGCAGCTATGCAGCATATCCGGATTTCCTGTCTCTCTCTCCCCCCCTGCCTCCATGCTCGGACTACGATATCTGCACTACGCCAAGGGAACAGTAGGACATACCCATCCCCAAGCTTATTTTGAGGGTAGGGCTTATATTAGGCTCACCCCCAAAATCAGGCCAGGGCTTGTTTTCAAGGTGGATCTTATTTTTGGGGAAACACAATAGTATTTTGTTTCCATTTTAGGAGACACATGATAGCAAAGTTTGAGAAGTAGCAGGACTAAACAGTTAACTCGATGTCTTTAGTGGAAAGAATTGAAGGAGAATATCATACAATATCATATGGAATACAAGTATAATAAAGAAATAAAATAATTAATCTGAGTTTGTTAAATGAATTGATGAATTAATCAGATCAAGCAAATCATGTTAAAATTTGCTTTTTAAGTGGAAATAGCCACTAAGGTAATAAATTCTTCACTGAGAGAAGAAAGAACCAAGATGTTATGCATTGACTACCCCTACATTATTCTAACATTTTAAAGTGATAGAATCTATAATGACTTTTTGATGGTTGCTCCTAGCCAGAGGAGGAATAAAAAAAAATTAAGTGGTAGCCATAGCTATGTAATCCAATCCTCACATCTATGTCATTTCTTTTTAAACATGAGTTGTGTGATGCACATAAAAATAGTTGGACTGTGATTACTGTATGTGATCATAACTTTATTTATTTTATATGGCTGTCCATCTCATCATGGTGACAATGCTGCAACATCCAAGGTACAACTAATCAATAACCATTAATGTCTGATGGTTCTAACTGACAGCCCAACCCCCATGTCAAGGATGAGGGACTTGTGAAAGGCTTGTAGGATCATAGCCAGTATAATCTCTAGAAGAATGATGTACCAAAAGGTAGCTGTCACAACAGAAAAGACTCAGTTCCTGGGTCATGCATGATGATATTCTTCAATTGACAAGACCTATAAGCACAGCTCTCCTGCCAGATGCAATGGACAGTTAGAAGGAACTGGGGAAAGATAGTCCTGCAAATAAATTCACTCCATCCTGACCATTTCATCCATGCTGCAGATGCCCTTCCTTCTAACTCCTCAACATGCACATAGGAAATAGTTTCTTCTTCTTCTTCCATGCCCTAATGCTAGCTAAATGCTGGACAAAGTATAATTGACTTATCTGCAAACTATATCAATTTGGAAATAAAATTCTTTTCCTTCTCAGACCTAAGATAAAGAACCTTTGTCAACTGGAGTATGAAAAAAGAAGCAGAATGAAATGGAGTGAAACGTGACAAGAATTTTCTTTTTTGTTATTGAGTAAATTTAAAATTAAAACTTAAAAAGATGAGAAAGTTGGTGGGACTGATGCGGAATCTTTATGGAACATATATGGCCAAAGGGTTGGAAGTTCTCAGGATTCTTCTAAACAAATAGATTCACAGCCTGGGATGTCTGTTGGTACATTTCATCAAATGTTCATGTGAGTTCTGTGTTTCTGCCTTTAAATTTTATTTTATTTTATTGTCTAGAATATAGTTATTTATTCTACTGGCATTGGAGTGTTCAGCCATACTACAATATGCTTGTTAACTGTACTGCCTCCAAATTAGTTTCCAATTAATATTTCTGGCCCTGATAATTAAGCCATCTAATCAGATATATTTTACCATAGTTAATCATTCAATGAAATTACATGTAATCAATAAGGGAAGAACCTTTTTGTTTTGAGTTGTGTTTTGTATTGATTACATTGTTTATATTCTGTGTCATATTTAAAGACATCAATTTTTGCCATTTTTAGTCCCCAAATATAAATGTAATTTTGAAAGTGAGCATTAAGATGGGGTAGTGTAAAAACAATAACAGAACTGTGGAACTGGAAGGAAACACAAGTGGACAAGTGTCATGTTGTTCCTCCTTCTGATATGTACACAAAATCTGCACAAGGCTGTGTGATTTTCATTTCAGCACCTGAAATATATTTGTATCAAATATCAGTATCATCCATCCATCCAGTTACACCAAACTAAAGCCAGGTATTAAGTTTTAACTCCTTGTTAAGCTTTCCACTTCTCTATCCTCTTAATGAAAGCTGGGCTACCAAGTGATTTAACCATTTCAATGTGGCAAGATAGCCAGCTTCCTATACATTTGACTTTCTATATACCAGAATAATGTTTGCGGTTGATGCATCAGTAGATCTGATTTTTCTGACTAGTAGATCAAATTAGGACAACAGATATGAAGTCTGAAATGAACGTGAAGACCTGTCAATGAACACATAAGTGTGAGCTTAAATTTTCTCATATGGAATGTTTGAGATGCAGGAAAACAGTTGTATTATTACCATTTTTTTGTTTTGTTAAGAAAGAAGTTTCACTTGACATATGTGGATTTAACCACTGGAAACTTTGGCTACATCTACATAGATGGTACTATTTAAACATTATCTTGTGCCCAAGTACACACAATGGAATCTTTGAGTTATAGATTTGTATGTAAAGTCATAGTCAAGAAAGAAAGGTAAGACATGTTCACTTTTGTGGAAAAGCTACTTCATTGCTGAAATAGCATCTCCTTTTTGTATTTTACAAACAAGAATACGGCAGTGTTACAAAAGCTATTTCATTTAGAGCCATCCTATGTTCAGGAGTTTAATTATTCCCTTAATTATTGAAACATTCATCATAGTTTTCCAATTGATTCATTGCTGGCTGGCTTCAGCTCTTTGACTCATTAATATCGTGACAAGTGAATTGACAACCTTCTTGCTAACTCTACATGAATACTGGGAATAGGAGACTTATAATCTTGATAGGGGGGTGTATTATTGTAATTAACCAACAAAACCTAGTGGCAGAAGCTTCATTAAAAGGCAAAGGTACACAATAATGTGTCAGAAAAGCCCAATTATCCATGGCTTTTATAATCAACTCTACAAAGTAATGTCTTCCTGAGGCAACTTTATTTTATTAGGGATTAAACAATAAAGAGGAGATTCTTACTGCAAATAAGCCTTCCGCTGAATATGGGCACCTAACACTAAAAATAAGCATATGTCACATTTACACATATCAGATATTTTGAAGTGATTAGAACAAATGTGGCTTCACAAAAAAATAAATAAATAGCACTTTAGAAACCTCTACACATCTTGGAGATTTCCCCCCACCCCTATTTTTGACATTTTTGTAAGCCACCATTTCCCTGAACAAAAATACCTTTAATAAAATAGAAACATTTATCTTTCTTTGGCTAAATACTTTATAACTTTTCTACAGCCTCTCTCTACAAATGGCTACGCTCTCTGATTTGTACAGTTTTCTGAGATTCTCTCTTTGCCCAGCCTGCACTCAGTATCGAGCATCTAGCTCTTCATCTGATTTTATGTACACTGTCCTTCGATACCTCCTGACTTCAGAACACTAAGCAATTTAACAGCCTCTCCCTCATGTTTCAGATAGGGACATCCATACATAATAGAAGGGGGGGAGAGAGAAGTGGGCAGCAGAACAAGAAGTTTGAGTTTTTTGAAATAGACCTTGAGGTTTAGTGTGCCGCTGATGACTGTATCTTGCAGGAGCAAATCCATGTAAATCAATACATTTATTTTGTTCATTCACCAACTCTCTCCCTGAGTTAACACCCCAGCACACACAATGCTAGCGAAGGTGATTATCTCTGCTAGCATAATTCCTCCGTAACATCTGCTTTCGCCCATAACACTCCACTAATTTTTCCCTCATTTCATTACACATAATTTTCTTTCAACACAATCTACATGTATTAAGTGGTAATGACTTTCCAGTTAAGAGCAAATCGACGCCAAGGGACCCCCTCCTCCCCTCGATTGCCTGCCGTGCCTGACTCCGGCTATTAAAGATAAATTTGGTGTCTCAGAAAGCGGCAGTAAGCTAATCAATCAATTAAGCAGTTAGGACATACATTATCAAAATTCCACAGTGCGGGGTGCATGAGAGCATGCTGATATGCTGGGTGATTTTAGGAATAAAAAATAATTTGTAAATGACTAATGAACACACTTTGAGGTTGAAAGTCAGTATTTAGCATCTTCTGAACTGAAAACACAAACTATTAGACTAGTTAATCTAAGGGGAAAATCTGTGTAAGCAGCTAAATTGACCACTTAGATGATAAATTCAGCTCTCTGTCTAGCAGTATTTTAAGAGTGAAGTAGGCGAGAGAATGGTTTGTCAAAACTGTATAAAATAAGCAAAAGGACTTCTTCATTAAGGTAGCCGTTGAAACTTGTCAGAATGTCTGCTGTCTTGCCCAACTCTCTGAAAAGAGATTCATACTAATGACCTGCTAGATAGAGACAAATGGGTTAAGGCAACTAATACATTCTCTTCAACAGTGTGTAAATTAAATGGTTAACCTTGATTTTAGATGCATATCATGCATTCTTATTTTTTCCCCTGGAAAATCAAAGAAAAAATAAAATAACTTTCTAAGTAACAAACAGTAACCCCCAAACACATGCATTCAAGCACTGCCTGTCATCAATAGTCTAGAATGTTTTAATTACTCACCCCTATAAGAAGGATCTGTACAAATCTAAGCCAAGATGAGTTCTGATTTCTGAATGCAAACCGTTCCCTGAACGAATAAAGAATGCAAGTTACACCAATCACATGTGCTTTTTTTCTCTCTTAAAAATTGCAATTCTTTCCTTTAATGGGGGGGGGGAGAAAGAGAGAGAGAGAGAGAGGGAAAGAGAGAGGGAGAGAGAGAGAGAGAGAATGTATGTATTGTTTGAAGGAGGAATTATAGTTATTTCAGGCGCTTTTTAATTTCTTTTCCTCAATCTCATATCTCACTTATCAGCTTGCATGTTAGTGCTTTGGCAAATAATATGAGTAAAAAATGCACTAGGCAGCACTTGTTTCAAGAGATTGCAAGCTCAGTAGAGAGAAAAAAGCAAACTTATATTTCCTAAAACATAATGAGGCTGAAAAGCAAATTGGGACTAAAAAGAATATTACAGCAACTAGGCATCTAATAATGAAATGGTGAACCCCCCCTTCCTCCTGTTCCTTTTTTTAAAAAGAAAATAATCAGTGAATCTTTAAAATAAAAAGTGACTGTCACCAGGCTTTGCCAATTACTTTCCCTGTCAGTGTTAACCATTTTGCCTAAAGCTTTGTTATCCTAATGCTGTAGATATCAGATGAAATGACATTAAAAAGAAATGTAGGCTTTCCTTGAGCTTCCATCCTCCACCTGCAGTCACCTCTGTTCATTACCTTGACACAAACTGGGGGTTTTGCAGTCCATATACCAGAAGTGAAAGAAGAAAATGGTAACTTTTACTCTGCAAAAAAAAAAAAAAGGTAAAAATGAGAGGAATATATGAAAAAATGGAAGAACATTTTTAATGCAATCACAAATTAAAGAATGCCAGGGCACACATCAGTCTTTTTCTTCTTCTTTTGTCTTGCTTTTTTTCCCCCCAGGTAAATGTATCATGCTAAGCATAGGAATCAGAATAGGAGTGTGCAAAATAAAGGTATTATTTACATCATAATTTATTGTACTAATTCATATTCAAAATATGCACCTTCTAAAATATCTGGATAAAGAAATTTAAAAAAAAATAAAATATGAATAATTCTCCTGTTAAAAGGAAATTAGAAACACAAAAATATTTTTGGGGAGATGATGATAGATAGAAGTATAGATAGATAGATGGATGGATGGATGGATGGATGGATGGATGGATGGATGGATGGATGGATAGATAGATAGATAGATAGATAGATAGATAGATAGATAGATAGATCCCAAAATATTTTTATTTTTTATATTTAATTATATTTTATATATATTATATTTAAGACAATATATATGGTCTTTCTAATATCTTTCTCCAAGAATAAGTTGCAGTCCTGAAAGTGTTAAAACAATTAGCCACTGAAATCACCTGATTTCTCCTCCCCCTGACTTTCTCTTACTTACTATCATATCTGTGAGAGGCTTCATGCTTTTGTAACATCCCAAATGTTGCCGTCTTTTACTTTTAGTTGTTAGGGCCAGCCTTTAGAAAATCACGATGCTGATTTTCTTTAAAGGAAACACAACAGGATTGTTCTATTTCACTGGATTTGTGACAGAACCTGTTAAAAGACAAAAAAGAGAGAGAGAGAGAGAGAGAGAAACCTAACCAGACTCTATTTTTTTTCCACTGAAGATCTCTCTTTCAATTCTCATAGCTAAAAGATGCACTTTGAAAACCCTTAAGACATTTTATTCCTTGCATTTTTAAGAGGAAAAAAATATTTTAAACTAAAGCTTTTTTTCTATGTTCGTTTTACCCAGGACAGGTGAACTCAGAATGTCTGGCTTTCAAAGTTTGTGTTTGCAAAGTTTTTGCAAGTTGGTGGAAATTTCGTTTCTCTCCCCCCCATATCCCAAGTACACATATTTTGTTTTTAGTTATTTATTTATTTATCAGCAGATGGGTCTCTTCCATGGCCAAATGAGGAAATATAGGGTGGCTGTTGTTGTTTACTAGAATCAGTTAAAACACCCACCTTAAACCCACCCCTTATTCGGTTCAGTAGCACCTTCATCCTCCAATAAACCGTTTTCATTCCATCTGGCGTGCGTTTGCTCTGAAGACATTTTCCTGTCAATCTCTCCTGCCACATTAAAAAATCTGTCATTACTATTGCATTGCTGCCTGGCTCCAGAGATTTGTCTGACTGCTTTATTGCTCCACTCATTTTTTTTTCCCTGCTACAGCCAAGAAGCAGAAATAAAGGTTTGTTGTTGAAACATGGCCGCAAGGAAAGTAGGAGGCACACATCTGTCAAGGTATTACCTTTCTTCAACCAGGGATTAAGGTGTTTTACTGCACTCGCTACTGAGCAGTCACACTGAATAAATTTTCTCAGTAGAACATAAAAATGAACTCATACATTTTGAACTGGATTTCATTCTTTCAACCAGCCCACATAATTATGCAATGGCATCACGATGGAGCTGGGTGGAAAGAGTCCAGAAGGGGAAATTCTTTTCTCTTTTAAATTTGCATTATTTAAATACAAAGGAGAAGCCTGAGAGGGCTCAAAGACATTGGAGCAATGTAGGATTGAGTGGAAAGAAAACAATTCTACCTCTTTCTTTCTTTCCCCTTTTTCAGTGCTGGAGAGATGAAATAGGTTACAGAGATATGTTTTTCTTATATGTATCTCATGTGCCAGAATAAATTAATGGATACAAATAAAAATTTTGTATTAATATTCACTGAAAGAAAATAAGCAATTCATTAACATCTAGCCCTTGTGGGGCAGTCCTTAATTGCTTTAGGGCTTGCTATTGCCACAACCTTCTACGGAGTGGTGGGCCATTCAATTAGTTCATCTTTGGAATCTGTTTCCAGAGGGCAGATGAGAAGTTTCCCAAGTTCACAAAATCATAGGTTCATAGGGCTGGATGGGAACTTACAAGTCTTTTAGTCCAGGGCAGATATCCTCAAACCACCCCAGTCAAGGCTATCCAAACTTTGTTTGAAATCGTCCAGTGATGCAGCACTCACAACTCCAAGAAGCAGTCTGCTTATTTTGGAAGGCAGCTTGAAACGATGATGGACAGTTTCTCTGAGACTCTAACCAGAGTCTCTGGTTGAAAAGAGAGGCAGAAGCAGCTTTGGCTGAAATTGTTGCTGAATGGCTTCTGTCCTTGGGGGCTCATTGGTGTTCTAAGGAGCTCCAGGGAAATAAATAAATGGGGAGATTCCTAGAGCACTACTGGCATAAATCAAGGAGCAAACCTGATTGAACAGGCATGTACTATAGCAATACAAGCAGCAGAATGTTTAATATTTCTATGCTCTTATTGTTTCCACTGAAAAGGCCACTTTTATAGACATCTAGAGGACAATGCCACATAATTCATTCAGAGCTTAATACAAGGCAAGCTGGTTCGGAGCAAAGTGGCTGAGGTCCTATATTGCAATGTTATTTGGGTTCGGTTAAATCTTGGGATCCCAAAGAAGTAAGCAAGCTACTCTCTTGTATCAGCTACTTGCTGTCTGAATACTTGTCCCTCCTTGTTGGTAAAAGGCTTTCAAAGAATGACAGGTAGCTGGGTTGGAGCAATGGTCAGTGCTTCTTTGAGAATGATGTGTTACCCTCTTCTTTCAGTCAATCCTGAAGTACTGGACAATTATTGATCTCTCTCCAAACATCCTTTTTTGGTGAACATTGTGGAAAAAGGTGTTAGGCTTCAGGTGCAAAGGGTATGGAGGAAGTGTATTATCTGGATCATTTTAATTAGGTTCAAGGTTGGGTTCAGCATGGATTTAATCTTGTTTCAGGCATGGGTTCAACCTTGATTATGCTTTTGATAATCTATGGCAGGATTAGAATAGACATAATGTGATCCTCCTTGAACTTCTGGTGGCTCTTCATAAAATTAATCATAGCACTCTGCTGAATTGTCTCCAAGGTTTAAGTGATCTTCGCCTTCTTGCAGAAATGGTTCCAGTGTGGTAGGGAAATTAAGCCCTAGGCCCTTTAACAGTTAACACAGGATTCAGTGCTGTTCCTTGTTCCTATACAATGTCTACAGTATGTGAAATTGCTGGGTTACACCATCTGTCAGCATGCTGATGATACCCAATTGTATATCTTGATCCCTGGTTGGATAAGGGACATAATTCTATTCAAGTCTCAGTGGAGAAGAACAGGTTGAGTCTCCATCCCAGAAAAGACAGTAGTCTGGGGTTTGAAGATTTGCCAATTCCAGAGAGAATCCATCATTAATTCTTAATGTGGTTGCACAGCCCATGGCAGAGTTAGTTCACAATTTGGAATCTCTTGGACTCACAGCTGCTGCTTGAGGAACAAGTGACTGCTATGGAAAGTTGGATGATTCCATCTTGTGTTTTGATTTTTTCCCAGAATGGCTAGAATTAGTCACTGTCACTTGTGCCATGGTCACTTCTGAATTGATTACTATAATGCATCCCAGATGGGTTTGTCCTTGAAGACCACTCAGAAACTGTTTAAAATGTGGGAAAGTGTGCAATTATGACAGCATCTCAGTATGTCCATGTTACATGATTATTCATTAACTGTATTGGCTCCCAGTAGATTTATGGATAAAATTCAAGATGATGGTTACCATCTCTAAAGCCCTTTGTGGTATTAGTCATATTATTTGCAGAACTGCCTTTCTCCAAATGTTTCAGCCCTTCGGTGGGACTCACAAAGCAGAACATCTGTTTTGCAGCCCCTGCCCTTTGGAACATACACCCCAAGATTTGTTTTGCCCCAATCCTGCTGGTATTCCATAATTGAAGATCTGAATATTCTCTTGAACAGGGTATCTCAAAGTTGGGGGAGTCCATCAATGTGATATTATACAACATGGCTACAGTTGTATAGATTGAGTTATTTTGTCAGATCCCATTACGTTGTTATGCTATAATTACTGCTATTATTATTGGGGAAGGGTTGTACTTTTATTTGTATTGGTTTCAATTCTATGTTCACTGCCTAGAGCACTGGTGTCAAACTCGCCACATCACATTGCCATCATGTGATATATTGTGACGTATTGCGAGCTGGGGTGAGTGTGGCCTAGACATGACACATCTGGCCCATGGGCCGCCACTTTGACACCCCTGGCCTAATGTCACAATGTAAAAAAGGGTGGCTATATTAATAAATATAAAATTAATTTTAAAGCATTGCAATTACAGCAACATATTTAAAGGACAATCAGTTCCCACCTTTATAATGAGTACTTATGATCTGTAACTAATTTTTATAATATGTTGTACATGTACTTTCTTTCATAAAACTAAACACAGTCTGTGTAATTTTCTTTTTTCTAAATGTATCCATAGTATATTGTCTAATAAACATGGAATCATAGAATAGAGGGCTCTCCCTACTTCATGCAGGAAACTAAAGTTTTATATTCCCAACATATCCCTGGAGGCTACAGCAAGTGCAGCAAGGTCTGCACTTTTGTATGCTTCCATTCAGAAATGTATCCTAAGGTTGAACTGAGATATGCTTTTCTTTGTATCAATACACGAGCATCTTTAAGGAATCTCCCCCTTCTTTTTCTATAATAAAACTTTGTTTTTAAAATCTCCATTGGAGGGGGCTGTTCATGTATGTAATAAGATTGGTTCAACCACAGTGATACAAGTAAGACATGCTTGTGAGAGCATTCCTTTATAAACTTAGCAGTGCTTCTTATGCATTCTTCCCTTGTTTTCATGGGAAGTGAGACACCATCAAGGCTGGCACCAACATGGGCCCAATTGCAAGAGGAAGCCTGCTTTAAAACTTTTTTAAACACTTTTTAAAACTGTTATTTCAATATTCACATGTTAACCCCACACTTATCTTTTCCTGTTGTTGATCTTTCTTTCTAAACCCAAATTAAGCATGTTCTCATTTTCCTAAGTTAAGGAAACAATCGTTCCAGCAGCCTTAGCTTTTGGGAGCCATAATATTAACTGTGGGCCTTACATTCAGTGAAGAGTGACCAGTTGTATGCCTAAATGTATCAGAAAGATAGATATGCAGGTGGCTCTAACCATATTATGGCATTTGCTTATGCTGACTTCTCTTGAAACACAAAGAGTTCTGTGCCTTTAAATAGTTTCCTCAGATTTTCATGGACAGAGAGCAACAGCTGTGACCACACAAGCTCCCTTAACCTCCTGTTTTGCAAAGCTCTTA
The DNA here is from genome assembly GCF_051295495.1 of Thamnophis sirtalis. Classification (NCBI taxonomy): domain Eukaryota; kingdom Metazoa; phylum Chordata; class Lepidosauria; order Squamata; family Natricidae; genus Thamnophis; species Thamnophis sirtalis. Next base: position 140,471,445 of record NW_028261381.1, read on the forward strand.
AACCAGTAGGCCTGCTGCACTGGGAGCCCTCTTGGCCACAGGTGAGGAACTTAGCCATCTTCAATACTCAGTAGGCCAATCAAGCTGGCCCTGCATGAGGTAAGATGGATAGTCTCCCTGTGTGCCATGATCTCCCTCTGAAATTTCAGCAGATCAATGTCATTGTGGGTTTTAATTACCCCTTGGCTTCATCATTATTTCATGGGCTTTAATATGCCCTGCAGGACAAGGCCTCACAGAATACAGATAAACAACCACCAAGTACTATTTCCCCTTGGGGGTGATACAAACGCCATTGGAAAGGAATAGTTGCAATATACGAGTTGTTTTGTTAACAAGACTGACCTCAGCCTTTTTGTGTTACTTTTGTTGTCAACAACAAAGAATTAATTTGCTCTGTGGTATATTCAAACTGCCTGTTTTGCTCTGGACACTCCTGTTTCCTAGGGCATCCAAAACTCTCCTTCTAATATTGTAGGCAGTCTGTAGCAGACAAAGATTGTCTGCCTTGTATTGGCTTAGAGGTGGCACATACTGATGTGCTGATACTTTTTATTTTTCTTGTAGGGAACTGATTTGCCCTTTAAACCTGAAATCCTCTTTACAGATTCTTTCCCTCTAAGAGGCTTTATTTGCAAAAGGGTCTTGTGTGAGTTTTGTCATCTTTCACTCTCCCATGTTCCTTCTATGGGATCTACCCAGAGGTGGGTTTCTACTGGTTCGGACCAGTTCAGCCAAACTGGTAGTAACTTGGCAGTCTGGTTTGCCAGAACTGGCAGCGACTCAGGCCTGCTACGCCCCCAAACCAATTCTCCCAACAGTGCCATAGGTGTTGCCATCTTGTTTCTTTGCTTCTGCGCATGCGCAGAGCAATTTTAGTGCAGACATTGCACATAAAGCTTGCACGCACATGCGGTGCACCCCTGAGCAAGCTGGCAGTAGCAGCTGTGGGAACACATCCCTGGATCTACCTAATGAAAAAAAGGTATTTAAGATATTGTTCGTGCCTTACCTAAGAGAGATATTTGTTCTGCATATATCAGTTACCAACACTGTGGAATCTACACAATTACATGTAGTCTGGATTTACCTCTCTTTAGAGTAAGCATCAACCTTATTTCAATTCTGAGATATGATTGATTTCTCAATGAACAGGTATGAACTAGTAAGTGGAGAGAGAGAGGCAAGCATAAAAGTGAAAATTATCCAGACGTTCTCAAGTGCAGATGCAAGCACTGGATGTGGAACCTTAAGGTAAAGGTTCCCCTTGCACATATGTGCTAGTCATTCCATACTCTAGGGGGCAGTGCTCATCTCCATTTCAAAGCCGAAGAGCCAGGCTGTCCAAAGACGTCTCCATGGTCATGTGGCCAGCATGACTAAATGCTGAAGGCACACAGAATGCTGTTACTTTCCCACCAAAGGTGGTTCCTACATTTCTACTGGCATTTTTACATGCTTTCAAACTGCTAGGTTGGTAGAAACTGGGACAAGTAATGGGAGCTCACTCCATTATTTGGCACTAGGGATTCGAACTGCCAAATTGCTGACCTTTCTGATCAATAAGCTCAGCGTCTTAGCCACTGAGCCACCACTTCCCTTGTGGAACCTTACTATTGACCAAATTTGCAATTATTGGCTTATCACTCGTTTTAAGAGAAGCTTTATGCAAGGGTTCTTCTTTACACATGTCCCAAAAAATGTATTTGAAAAAGAAGCCACTAAACACTTTCCATCATTCAATCAAGCTGTGAAATAGAAGGAAAAAAATGGAGAGTTATTTCATCTCTTCTGCCCTTGATCAGTTCCATTGTCTCTCCCAAGAGTCAATTAGCCAATAGGTATTCCATCAGCTACCTGAACTATTTCCATCTCACATGACAAGTGTTTTCCCACTGCTTTTCCCTTGTGTATTTCAACTTTAGATGGTAAGGTCATGGGTGGGGAATGTTTTAAATAGATAACTAAATCGAAACTGAATCCCTGAAAAATGGAAACTAAGAGTGTGGGTGGAATCCTTGTTTGGGATCTGGGGAGCTTGCCTTTTCTGAATAGGGTTGCATTGAGAAACAGGAATGTGATTTCAGGTAGCTCATTGAAACACATCCAAGTGTGTTCCTTTAATAATTACTTGTTCCTGTAGTAATGCAGGGAATTCTGCAATGCACACTGTAGGTCATCCATAAATATAGTGTAGGTGAGACAGTACCATAAAATGTAGTTGAGTGAGAGACTAGGCTGCCCTCATGTTATACCTTTCTGACATTCCCTCTGCAGCTGCAATTACCTGCCAAGCCAGGTTCAACAATTTGTTTTGGGATACACAAGGCTTTAAACAACTCAGGACCAGGATATCTGTCAGAATGCATTTGGCATGCTTAGGGATCTAGTGTGTCATGGATAGTTCTCCACATACCAAGAGCCACCAAATTGCCATCTGAAGCTACATTGGACAGGTCTTCTTTTCACTGATAACAACACTCTGGAATGTTCTTTCCCCTGTAATTTGAGTGGTACCTACTATCTTCTAGAAAAGTATCTTCCCACAGGCCTTTTCCAGATAAAAAAGGTGGGGTGTTTTTAACCTCCTATATTTTAATGAATATGCTTTATCTCATATGGTTTAGGTCAGTGATGGCAAACCTCTGGAATGCATGTCAGAAGCAGCACACAGAGCCCTCTCTTTGAGCAGGCATGCCATTGCCAGTTGCTTTTCTGGTTTTTGGCATGTGCATGCACACTGACCAGCTGGTCTATATGTGCACCGGAGTCAGTGGTGGGTTTCAAAATTTTTTAGAGCCTCTTCTGTAGGTGCAGCCTGTTTTGTGGGAGTGGCTTGGCAGTCATGTGACTGGGCGGGCGTGGCCAACTTGTAAAATGTGGTGAAACTCACTTAACAACGCTCTTCCTTAGCAACCAAAATGTTGGCTCGGATACTCTGGCATTTGAAGCACGCACGTCTTAAAGCTGTCAAGGTACAAAACCCTTGCACCTCTAACCCTTTAGAAAAAAAAAAAGAACCCCAGCATTGTTCAAACTTGACAGCTTTAAGACTTGTGGACTTCAACTCCCAGAATTCCTCCTCCAGTCATGTTGGCTCAGGAACTCTGGCATTGAAGTGTACAAGTCTTAAAGCTGTCAAGTTACAAGACACTGGCACTCCTAACCCTTTAGAAAATAAACCCCAGGGGTGTTCAAACTTGACAGCTTTAAGTCTTTAAGGTATAGATAGGACTCTTAGAAGCAGGCAGGGTGATTGATGAGCCAGCCAATCAGTGAATGGCGGATGGGGAAAGCGTGATGCAGACAGGTGGGGAGCGAGAGCTGGAATTGGTTCTAAACGGCATGGTAGATTTGTGGAACCTCTTCTATAGAAGAGGCTAGAACTGGCAGGAACCCACCTCTGACCGGAGTGCTGGAAACCCTAAGACCAGCTGGCCAGCACACACATGTATACACTGGCCACCTGGTCTTTGGTGTGTGAAGATCACTTGGCCAGTGTGCATGCATGTGCCGGAAACCTGAAGACCAGGTGGCTGGTGTGCATGCACTTGCGTTCTGGTTTGGGCACTCAGTGCCGAAAAGGTTTGCCATCACTGGTTTAGTTACTTTCTTATGTATGTTATTAATATTTATATTTACAATCTTTTTGTATCAACTACAGGATTAAGATAATAATTTGTGACAGATATATAGTGTTAGAAGAATTTACATAACATTCACACTCTAGTCCATTAATGGGAGCTCGATATTATCATATTTTAAATGACATTTACATATTTCAGTAAATTTTAAATGATATTTCTGTGTTTTACTCAATGTTCATTTCAGAAATCAAAGCTGAGACTGAGGGTCTTTCCATACTATGTCTTGAGTTGGGAGAGATTATAAGACCCATAAGAACTCTGAATACTTCCACCATCCTTTTTTCAAGAATGCCAATTTCTTTCTCTGACCTTGTCTCTGTGCTTGTCATGCTCCTGAATTCTTTCCTGGAAATAGTCCTTATGTTGATCTTCATTATGAAGAACATCTCAGTGTCTCCTACTGCTTTCAAATGACCGATTGGGTGACCTACCAGTGTCAGCAGTGTCTTTTTCTGGAGAAATTGCTGTTGCTGCCAGTTCCCCTGCCGTAAAACTTGGCTTCAATGCCATGAAGGCAATTCTTAAATGAAGAGATAAGGGCCCAACACTGTTTATGATTTGCTGCATGTGACTAAATAAGCACAGCAACATCTGTAAGCAGGGTCTCAACTGCATCGCTGTAATTCCAGATATAGCCTTGGATATAGCATTAGTGGAAATAGCTTGATTCCTGTTCAGGATATCAAATTCTGCTTCAGCAACAGGAGGAGATAATGGTTCCAAATCTCACCTGTTGTGATTAAATGAAGCAGAAGTCTTGCTGTAAGCATCAGGTGGAGGCCCATGCCAACATTTGGAAGCGGGGGAAAGCTGGATTGAGATGCAGGACAGTGGCACTGCCCTTGGAGGTGGCATAGCTGAATGGAGAGGGGAACAGAGGTGGGTTGCTCTCAGTTTGGCCCAGTTCAGCTGAACTGGTAGTGGAATTCAGGCCTTGGTCACAAAACTGACAGTGACCCAGGCCTGCCACGCCCCCAAACCGCTTCCCTTGCCACCACCATTTTGGTTTTTAGTGACTGCACATGCACAGTTCACTGGTAGTAAAACTGGCAGCAACCCAGCCCTGGAAGGAAAGTAGAAATGGAAAAGGCATGAATGGTAGAGGAGGTGTTATGGCTGAAAGAGGCAGCCCCATGAGAGGAAGTACAGGGGGAGGAGGTTGAAGAAAGCTAAAACAAGCTTCTCAATGGGTAGTGGTTGGCTAGCATTCTCTTTGGGATTCAGTCAGTCATCAACAGAGAATGAAGAACATCTTGCCATCTTTAGGGGGCAAACAATTTTGGGCCTGTGCCTCGAATTGTGATCAGCAAAGGCCAACTTTGATGGTTAGCCAATTTCATATTTATCCACATTCGGAATCTTCCCTGGTAGCAGCTCTGGAAATGTATGGACTAAGTTCTTAGAAGCAACAGCCATTTCTGCCTATCCTTTAGACTGGCTACTGGCTCTATTCTCAGCAAATTTCAACTCCACAACTTCATAAACATACTCTGGTCAATTGCTAACCAGTTGTTCTCCAAACAAAGCTGCCAGTATAACCCATAGCCCTTTTATTGCATAGTCCATTATAAGTATACAAAATAGCAGTCAATTTGCTGTTTGATTAAGGAGACAGTTCTTGGCAGCTTTCAACTGGTGGCTCAGAGCTGCTAGTGCAACTTTCACAAGGTTGTGAGCTCTCAGCTAGCACATCATCATATAGATCCATCTGGTCAGCATTACTAAACTCAGAGTTCTGGTTAAACTCCTTGTCATTGTATATATTCATGAGATTTAGATATTCTTCTGAGGTAGTTTCTGGAGCACCATAGAGACAATGGGAAAAAAGACTCTCCTTCTCCCCCGCCCTGCTCCCTCTCCCACTGCCACTCTCTCTTCCCCCCCCCCCCAGTAAGAGCCCCCCCTTCTTTACTGTTGAAATATTGTCCACCTATCCTTGAGCTGTAGGAAAGAATGCTGACATGAAATTTCCATTATGGATTCCTTACCTACCTTTCAGTTCTCAGCTATCTGACTTTCCTCCTATATAACAGGAGTCAAAATTCTTAAGATTGTTCTAGGTAGAGTCAGGAAAAGCAGGGAATGCTATATTAACACTTCTAGAGTTAAGGATGATTTAAATCTATCTGACTCATGGTCTGGGGTTTAAAGAAAGGAATGGAAAGTTGAACCCCAGCAGAAAAAAAGGCACCCCTGCTATAAAGTTGGATGCAAGTTGGAAAAGGTTCTGAGAGATAATGGCTTGCCTATAGTTTTCTTCATCATTAGGCAAAATGCACCCCTCTTCCCATTCTACAAAGCATTTCTTCCAATTCTTCAAAGCAATGGTGAGGGCTCCGTAGCAATTGAGGAAGGGTTTGTCAAACAGTTTATAGACTTGTTATTCATTCTTGGCAAGTCAACATTGGCCTCTGAGTTATTCAAACACATTTCAATAATAGAACAATGACAAAGCTGTTTTCTTCCCATTATTATTGTTTTTGTTGCTGTGATGATGATGACATATAAACCAAGAGAAACTCAAGAGAACTCTGTGATTACAAATCATTCCATCGTTATGTGGGAAAATCTATTTTGCTCTTGTTTATTGTTACTATGGTTTGTTTTCATTCATTGATTAAGAAAGCTTCTGACCGTTGTACTTGTATTTAGATTTTATTATTTTAATTTTAGTTTGTTTATGATGAATGGGTTGATTCTACTGCTGATATTTTAATGAAGAGTTGTAAACTACTGTGAGTTCTTGGCAAATTGGAGATATAATAAATATATAAATAGACAAATAGACCAGCAGTACTAAAATTGCAGCCTCCCTAATGTTCACTATTTTAAAAAAGCTGTTAGAATATTTTTTCTTCAAAATGATGCTTTTTCTGAGATATTCTTGGTGGGGAAGAAGGTGTGAAAAATATAATGTACTTCTATTATCAATAGTAAGCATCTTCTAAATATCTTCAATATATGTGGGTGTTTTCTTCAATTTATTTATAGTTTTGTGTGATATCCTCCCAAAATTAAAATAAGGTTCATAATTCCTTTTCACTCCTTATCTTTACTATGCATATCCTCATATAAGGACCTAGAATCAAATCCATATTTACAACTATTTAGAATAAAATCATATTTACCGTAAGTTTCTCAAAACTAATTTGAAATCACAAAAGTCCTGATTTAATCTCACATATTTCATTCCAGTTGTATACCTGAATTCATTTTGGAATTCAGTAGAATTCCTAAAGGGGCTTATTTACATAACAAACATTTGTGAACTGTGATCAATAACATGGTGGCATAAAACACCAAGATTACAATTCGTATAAATGCAGATTATGCATTTCAAATTATTCTTTACTATTTTGGTATTGCTGCAGTGTCTTGAGTGATCCACATATAAATTTTTTAAAAGTAAGTACCAATTCCATGGAGACAGCAACCTTGCTACCTGCTTATCAGAAGTGATGTGTGAATTATTTGGCTCTCAAGAGGTTGTTACATCTTTGTTCTCTTTGACCTATTATTCTCATTTTGAACATGTAGACATGACTTCATAGATTGAAATGACTTCAGGGGTTGCTAACTGAGAAAAATTAATTATGTACAATAGTAACCGCCTCTGCAATTGTATCTCTGCTTACTTGAGAATATCTGTCACTTGATCTAAAGGAATCTTTCCCCAAAACAATATGAAAGGCATTGGGCAAAAATTGCCAGCTTAGAAACCTGGATATGTTGTCACTGTTTATTACAAAGTATTGGTAGTGCTGGTCTGTATTTATTGTCTTTAACTATCTTTCTTTATTTTAAATATCATCACAATAGTATTTAAAGTACCATATATTGGAAGTGTTTTATTGCTTTTTAAAAAACATTATTTAACTTCTTCAAGCAATGGTGTGTGTGTGTGTGTGTCAGAGGTGGTATTCAGCAGGTTCTGACCAGTTCTGGAAAATCAGTAGTGGAAATTTTGAGTAGTTCAGAGAACTGGTAAATACCACCTCTGACTGGCCCTGCTCCCATCTATTCTCTGCCTCCCAAGTCCCAGCTGATTGGGAGGAAGTGGGAATTTTGGAGTAACCTTCCCCTGGAGTAGGATGAAAATAGAGATTTTACAGTATCCTTCCCCTCCCATGCCCACCAAGCCACGCCCACCAAATCACACCATGCTCACCAAGCCATGCCCACAGAACCAGTAGTAAAATATTTTGAATCCCACCACTGGTGTGTGTGAGGGAGTCACTCTGACGAATGTTCTTACCACAAATCTAATCATTGTAGAGACTTCCAGTTTTTACAGGAGCACCTAATTTGGATTAGACACACTTCTGGCCATGAATATGCATTCTTTGCAACCATATTCATGAATAAAGTGAACAAAGCCTTCAAGAGGTCTGATGAAGCATTAATGCATCTGCATCCTGAAGGTTCAATGCAGTTATTTGAAGGATTTCCTTTGCTCTGTTTAACTTTCTTGCATCCACATTCCACAGACAATATTTGGGTCACTAAAGTACAAAAATGAATTATTGTGTATACAGGTAGCACTCTGCTTACAACCACAATTAACCCCCAAAATTATGTTGCTAAGTGAGACATTTGTTAAGTGAGATTTTCCCCACTTTCTGTCCTTTCTTGCCATAGTTGTTAAGTGAATCAGTCCAGTTGTTAAATTAATAACACAGTTAAGTGTTATTGTTAAGAGAATCTGGCTTCCCCATTTACTTTGCTTGTTAGAAGGTTGCAAAAGGTGACCACATGACTCTGGGATGTTGCAAAGTGTCAAGTGTCTGAATTTTGATTACGGGGATGTGGCAATGGCCATAAGTGTGAAAAATGTTCACGTCACTTTTTTTTAGTGTCGTTATAACTTTGGTCACTGAATGAACATTTGTAAGTTCAGGACTATCTGTACCTATAAATAAGTCCATCTGCAGAAAAGCTGACTTAAAACGTTTAACCAAAATATCCTGTAAAACGAGAAATTAATCCTTTGTAATGGTATGTGAGAAAAACCTTGGGAGACGGTGGAAGAAACACTGGCAAAGGAATGCTCAGATAAGAGAGTGCATTGCCCATAGCTGAATAGTGAGTGGAGCAAGAGACTCAGAGGTACCTCCCTAGTTTTGAGCGAGACAAGAGGAGAATTATGCTTTCAGATTTGCAAGATAATGTTAATAGTTTTACAATAAAGTAGACTTAGCTTATTTGGTTAGGTTTTCTTTCTGTTCTACTGGGAAAGGCTGACACCCTTACATTTTTTAATATGTTTTAATTTTCCCAGTTGGCTTATCTATGGATGGGACATTTTTCATACTTTTTTAAAAAAAATGTGAAAGTCCACTTGTAATTCTTGACATTTTGTTGTTAAGCAACGTGGTTGTTAAGTGAGTCAATCTGATTTTATTATCTTTTTCACTTTGGTCCTTCAGCAACTCAGTGCAGTTGTTAAGTGAATCACATAGTTGTTGAGTGAATCTGGCTTCCCTCATTGACTTTCCTTGTCAGAAGCCAGTTGGGAAGTCTCAAATGGGGATCACATGACCCCAAGGACATTGCATCCATCTTAAATACATATTGGTTGCCAAGTACTCAAAATTTGATCATGTGTTGCTGTACCAGTTGTAAAAACCGGTAATATGTCACTTATTTTTTAATAACTTCAATTGCTAAACGAATGTAAATCAAGGACTACCTGTATGAGATATATGCTTAGTTTTTAAAAGCTGAGAGAAAGAAAACTGCTATTTATAAGGCCATCTGTGAATAAGACAAACTCAATTTGGGGAAATATTTTGAAATCAATAATGCTTGGCTTACGTAGCAACAGAGGTGGGTTGCTCCCAGTTCAGCCCAGATTGGGTGAACTGGTAGGGGCAGCAGCAGGAGGCTCTGCCCACCTGCCTGGATGCTTCTGTGCATGCGCAGAAGCATCGTGCATGCACTAGTGAACTAATAGTAAAAAAAAATGGAAACCCTCCACTGTCTATCAATATATAGAGTATGTTACAAATAGCTTTAAAGCAGCTTTTCACCATTTCATTCACTTTTAAAGGTGATAGTCCTCATGGCTATTTCAGAACCTAGGAAGAATGGAAATGAAAACAATTTTTAAAACCTTAGAACAAAGAAAGCATATGAGTTCTGCTGAAAAGTCAGAGGGATTTTAACAAGGGGATTAACAATGTTTTTTTTTAATGAAAATCTAAAAATACTTATCCTAACTGTAGTAAATGTATTATATTTATTTCCTACTGCAAATTCCCAATTCTCCAAATCACAGGTCTAATGGAAGGGCACAATAATACAAAAAAAAAAGCCAATACAATTATGCAAGCAAAATTATGATTTACATTAGCTTATAACAATAATGAGTTTAGAGTCCAATAGTAAATTATTCTAAAGGCCTATAAAAAGAGTTCACGCTATTAAATACATGATTAAATATTCGGTGGTCTAGAGCCAGTTTGGTGTCGAGGATAAATGAGAAACCTGGAGACCATAGGACCTAGCCTCATCGTAGGGACAAAGCCAGCTGGGTCATCTTGGGCCTCTCTCTCTCTCTCTCTCTCTCTCTCTCTCTCTCTCTCTCTCTCTCTCTCTCTCTCTCTCTCTCTCTCTCTCCCTCCCTCCCTCCCTCCCTCCCTCCCTCCCTCCCTCTCTCTCTCTCTCTCTCTCTCATTGCCTTAGGAAGCAGGCAATGGCAAACCACTTATGAAACTTATGAAACCTTGCCAAAAAAAAACCTGTGGGGGGCTTGTCCAGCAGTTTCCAGGAATCAATATTGACTTGAAGGCGTGTGTGTGTGTGTGCACGCACACACATACAAAAACACAATAGATGATTTACCATGCAAGAGAATTAGTACACACTGTAAGTAGTACTGATACAATGTTAAGACTTCCCAGATGCTGGCCTCTTTTCTATTAAAATGCTTTTGGAGGTGCATGCTTGACGAATTTGTTCTTTGTGAACCTGATGAGGATTAATCTGTGAAAAGATTTAAATGGATAAATTCAGTTTGAAGGAGATTCAATTCAACTGAATTTTATAAAATCAAATCTTTCGAGAAAGGAAATCATCACATCAAATGAAATGCATTTAAATTGCTTTAGAGATCCAGAAGTGATCCAAAAATTGAATGTTTGCTTTGCAGAATCTCCAACACTGTTGCACCTGTCCTTCTGTTTATGGACAAAACTAAATTGGTGGTGGGATTGAATGGTGTGATGGATTCATTGATATTTTCATTAGTAGCCAAGCCAATAAATTTTATCACTTCTGCAAACTTTGCTTTTCAGGCTGCTTAAAAAATGCCAGTGTAACTGGGTTAAGATGGGAAGCTCTGGAAATTAAATGCATGTAATTAAACAAACAAAGAAAATTGAAATCAGCTACTATTCCAAAGTCTTTTTCATAGCATAGCATCTTTCCTCTAAAGAAGGGGTGTCAAACTTGCTGCTCGCGGGCTGGATGCATCATGTGCTTGCCATGCCCATGCCCAATTTAACGAAGGGGGGAAAAGTTATGATGTCATGTGATGACGCCATGACAACATGAGTTTGACACCCCTGATCTAGAGACTATAGATCTGATTTGTATCACCTGTGTGAAGAAATGTGCATTCCAGTTTGCTGCTTTCATTCTGATATTCTTCACTTATTTATCTAACATATCAACTTTATTTTGGGTTTTATTTCTGGCTTCTAGGGTATCCATTTCCTCACCCAATTTTTATACAGATTCTAAGTACTAAAATTAAACTGGTTCTCTGCATTTTCACTAAAAATGACTATATTAACCCAATGGAGAACAATTTATTATATAGTTCATGACTCACCATACACATAAAATCACATCCTTTTAAACAAATGAGTTGTAATTAGACTAATTTTATGCATGAAGCCTCTGTGTTTTCACTTATAGCAGTCATACACAACAAAGTGTTTCCTGTAAAGACTGAACCTTAAAAAAAACCTTTTAAAAAGTTATACTACCACATGGTTTGTTTTAAAAATATATTTAACTACTATTAAAGAACAATCATTGTGTATATTTATTTCTTCTGAGTGGGAAGCAGAAACTGTCAGTATTTCATGTTCTTCCTACAAGTGTAACAAAGGTACAGACAACTGCAGTAATAACATAACAAAACAGAGCATTTGCCTTTCATGCTATCTTCTCCAATTAAACCACTAACGGTGGACACCTTCTTTGCTGGCATCTATGAACACTTCATTTGAATTCTTCTCCCTCCCCAGCCCAATCTGAGTTGACAATGCAAATTATCTTAATATCAATAATGTGTTTTGCAGGATGAGAAAATAGCAGCTGGGCTTCTGCTATTCCAGGTGGGTGGTACAGGTATAGTCCTCGACTTGCAACCACAATTGAGCCCAAAATTTATGTTGCTAAGTGATATAATTGTTACGTGAGTTTTGTCCCATTTTTACAACTTGTCACATTTGTTAAGTGAATCACTGCAATTGTTAAATTAGTAACTTGATTGTTAAGTGAATCTGGCTTCCCCATTGATTTTGCTTGTCAGAAGGTTGCAACAGGTGATCACATGACCCCAGGATACTGCAACCATCACAAATATGAGTCAGATGCCAAGCAGCTGAATTTTGATCATATGACCACGGCATGCTGCATGGCCATAAGTGTGAAATATGGTCATAAGTCACTTTTTCAATGCGGTTGTAACTTCGAATGGTTACTAAATAAACTGTTGTAAGTTGAGAACTACCTGTATATAAATGTGATGAAGGAATGAGGGAATCTATCAATGCATGTGCTTGAGGGTTACTTCTTGAACTAACCAAAACTTTCTGTCAAAAGAGGAAAGCAAAGCTATACTTTCGCCTGGCTTTGCAACACTGATGTCTTCAAACACTATTCATTGGAACATGAATGAATTCAGCATTACAGTTTAGAATGGTTGGTGCATTCCCCATCTTGTCTTGGTCTTGTTTTTTGAGCTCATTATCTGCCCTTAGAGTAAGCACCCTCTGTCTTCTAATGAGGAGCCTAGAAAGGCCAGGTTGAGACATCTCAACATCTAATTTATTAATATAGGGTAAGATGACTTAATTGTGGTGCTCTCTATTGTAGAACAATCTATCTCCTGATAGCATGCTTCTTGGCCAGGCCATCTGACCTATGGAGCACAGGCCTCTGCTGTTGTTGCTTCAGAGTATGCCTCTTCTTGGGGTTAGATGGGTGAACTTCAGAGTCTGAGAGGCTGTCAGTGGGTGCAGGCAGGGTGTCTTGGATGTTAGGGGATCTGCTTCATCCAAAGTTGAGTAATTCTGCTGGACTCACCTCCAACAGAACCAGAGGTGGGTTCCTACCAGTTCGCACCTATTCGGTAGAACCGGTTCGTCAAATCTACCGAACCGGTTAGAAGAGGTTCCACCAGTGGACCCGGAAAGCAGGCCACACCTACAGAAGAGGCTCCAAAAATTTTTGAAACCCACCACTGGTCCTTGGATATGATTATTCTACACTATCATGCTCATATTTATAAAACTCAGTGCCTCTGTGAAAGGTAAGGATGACTACTGCGTTTGTGGTGCAATCAGAACATTTCGTGTGTTGAAGTTGTTTTAACACAAACCAAAAATGCCTTTTAAAAAACAAGCTTACATCATATTCTTATGCATGCCAGTGCTGTGTGTGAGGTAATTTAAGGTGGTTGTGACAAGTGTCTTCAGCATCTTCATATCCGGTCACATGGGCGGCAAGCCACTATCACAATGGAGGCCACACCCACAGAGTAGGTTTGAACAATTTTTGAAACCCACCACTGAACAGAACTATTATCCCTAGATGTTCCTTGCTCAATTTACTCCTCCTCCTCTTCATCAGAAGACCAGTCCAGCAGGCCCCTAACAGTCTGCTGTCTGAACAAAAGTCCAGGAGGTTATCTACAGTTTATTCTTTTGTCTTCCTGTCATCTTTTTGCTTGGTTTAACTAGTTTTCAGTGAAACAGAAATTCAGATATTTCTGGAGATTTTTGGAAAAAAATCCATGAAACCATTTAGTGAAAACAAAGCCTGGAAAGAGAAACTACGTATTTTAAGAATGCACTTATTCTATTGTCAAGTAATATCTGGCTGCTGATGGTATTTTAAAGGGATACCATCTGACTTTTTTGTTGCTCTGGAGAGTTGGGATGAGAAACAATGAAGCCTGAAGACTCTATTCCTCCATTAATGATACATTACAGGTAGTCCTTGACTTACAAACACAACTGAGCCCACAATTTATGTGGCTAAGTTGGACAGTTGTTAAGTAAGTTTTGCCCCATTTTATGATTTGCTTTGCCATCATTCTGAAGTGACCTGAGGTGGTGCAGTGGTTAGGGTGCAGTACTGCAGGCCACTTCAGCTGACTGTTATCTGCAGTTCAGCAATTCTAATCTCACCGGCTCAAGGTTGACTCAGCCTTCCATCCTTCCGAGGTGGGTGAAATAAGGACCCAGACTGTGGGGGCGATATGCTGACTCTGTAAACTGCTTAGAGAGGGCTGAAAGCCCTATGAAGTGGTATATAAGTCTAACTGCTATTGCTAGTTGTTAACTTAGTAACACAATTGTAAAGTGAAATTGGCTTCCCCATTGACTTTGCTTGTCGGAAGATTGTCAATGGGGACCACTTGACCCTGGGACATTGCAACAATCATGACCTAGTTGCCAAATGTTTGAATTTTGATCATGCAACTGTAGAGATGCCGTAAATGTGAAAAACGGTCATAAGTCACTCTTTTTAGTGCTGTTGTAATTTGAACAGTCACTAAATGAATGGTTATAAGTAGAGGGCTACCTGTACATTGGCTTTTCTGAACCTGGGATACCAATTTTTGATTTGCAGTTACAGCCATCTCTGTTTTTCCATTTTGATCCTGAAAATCTGTAGCCATGTTATCAGCCCCCTTTTTAATTATACCGTATTCTTTACATCTGTCCTGCTAAATAACTCTAATTGAAATAGCACCGGCGTGAATTTTTGTAATGTTCCCCCCAAGACATCCCGAAAGTGACTCACACGAGAAAACAGACTGAAGTCACAGCTGGAAGCACGTCAAGGATCATTTCCATTTTTACATGATTAATTTGAATTTAATATCTTAAATCAAAACCTGATTAATTTAAATAAAATTTTGATGGTGCCCTGCTTCTAATATACATTGCAGTAATTAGATTGGGCTTAATGTGATGATTTTTTTACATAATTAAAAAAAAGAGCAAGTCGTGTGTAACAATGCAGTGTGTGTACAAGACTTTTGATGGGGTAGGCAATTATTGCATCAGTTATTAGTTAGCATCAAAATGGCCAAGCAGAAGCCATATGTGAAAAGGTCAACTTTTTAAAAAATTCTTTTTCTGGTCACTGGCAACTGGAATGAGGGACAGGTCTAATATATGAAGTTGATAATCACAGTGAATCCATAGAAGGAAAATAACTAAAAGTACAGAAGTGATTTACTTGAAAAGCAAAATATAGAATTTCTGCAAAGTACAACTTGTTAAAAAAATCTTTCATTTTCATAAATATGGATAACCAAGTAAGGAAGCAGAAAGAGGAATGGGAAAGAGGAGAAATTTAACAAAATGGGAAGAATCAGGAAAAACAGTTCTTTTTTTTTTTCTTTACAGATGAACACTTTGACTCAATAGCGTGATTGAATTTTCTCTAGGGGCAGCTTGAAGGGTGATCTCTCTTCAAGCCATTATAGAATTGGGAACAAAAGAGGAATTAGGCAATCTGTCACAATGGCAATGACCTACATCTCTGGAAATTGTTTGAGTGCCTGAGAGCTTTGAGTTGTGTCTCTCAAGGGAGCCTTTTGCCAACGTCTCTACTGCAACTCCCAGCATTCTTAGCCAGGATAGCAAAGAGGGCTTATATACTCATTCTGTTCTTGAAGAATCAGGCTTTGTACTGTGCCACTATTTGGCAGGGCACAACAATTGACCAACTTTGGATCTGGAAGTTATATAGCATTAGGCTAATTACTCTTTGGCAAAACCACCTCCTACACTGGGACTTAAAGCTTGAAAGAACAATGACACATCACTTCCCTATTATTGTTAAAGAAGCAACACAGATATTTCATGTAGAGACCAGGAGTCAAACATGATGTAAAGGCAAGTTTATCCTTCAACTGGCCACTTTCTTTTTTTTTAAGCAAGGAAAATTTCCCTGCAGGGTTATAAGCTTTTATAAGTTATCTTAGATATCAACAACTAGCAGAAAAAAACAATTCTGCCCCTTAAGTAATACTATTACGCAACACCTGTAAACAGATTATTTATCAGCTATAAATTGCTGAGAAAACTAATATTCATACACATATAACTCAAGGGTTGATATCTCTTAATATTTTTTTATCTCCATATTAGCATTTTTTAAAAAAAAATAACCTAAAGAATATGCCTATAGAATTTTATAAGTTTTAGGGGGAAAATAAAACGGATGCATCTTGGCAAAATTAATGAGTGGGGTTTTGACTAACCAGTCCTTCACATCTTTCAGCTGATGGATCTTGTTGACAGAAGCCAGACAACTTGAATATAAAATCCAAGAAAGCCACTTATTTATAATTCATCAGACACATCAATAAAAAAAGTTGCCACTTTTTATCTGACAGCCAAGACTCTGATGACAATCAAGGATTTTAATTTTTTCAACACCTCTAAATTTAGTTCTTCCTCTCTACAAAGTATATACTTTTGTCTAAAAATAGTTGCTATCCGGCTGAAGGATTTTTGGAAAAGGGGACTTTGGCACTAACATTCCTGTTCGAAAATTAAAGTCAAAACAAAATTAATCAGGAATGGTTATCTATAATGAATCAACATTCATTTATGAAAAGAAAGGGGAAGAGTGCGGTGGGGGACTCTTTCCTAGCCGCTAACGGAGAGTACTTTCAAGGGGTTACATTAAACTAAGGAGAAGATTACAGATCTTCCATATTCAGCATTGTGAATGAAAACTCCTAGGAACTATTCTAACTTACTGCCGCTCCCCAACTCCTCCTGCCCCAAAGCAGCAGGGATTGTATAGGCAATGATTTAGATGGCTAATTGAAAGTAAGCAGTGGTGAGCTGATTCCTGGGTAAAATATTACCAAGACAATCTTATCTGAGTTTACAGAGTCATTTCCAATTTGTAAATGCTGTATTCATTTCTAGCAGATAAAGCACCTTTAAAAAATCCTACACCCGACCAGCATGGTTTGCTGTTATAACCACACTTGCCCGTTCCCACTTCCTCATCCTCTTCTTATCACCTGCATAAACTTTAGAATCACAACTGAATAATTCTGCTTTATCCCCCCCCAAAAAAAAACCTCCCAACATTTTGCAAATAAAATTAATGATTTTTCCCCTGAATCCTGATAACTTGCTATAGTTGCAGTTATTGCTAGTTATCTGCCCTACAGAGAATTATCCTTTAGAGCCTACATATTCTTTTAAAAAATATATTTTTCAGAACATCACCTTTACAAATTCATCCCTTACCTATAATATCCACCTCTCAACCTCCCCCAACATCCCAGGTTTTGTTCCTCGATTATAATAGAAGCAAATTAATGTTTTTTTCCCATTGTTTGTTGCTGTAATCATAGAGGCAAGTGTATATGTCTAACAGCTATCTTATTTTCAATTTGCAAAGCACACTGTGCTTAATCCCATGTGGCAGCCTGTGGTTCTAGATATGAATTTTAAAAGGTAATTAGACCTGCACAGGAGGCTGTGCCTGAAATGGAGAGAACTGAGCCTTGCAAGGTCCTGGGGGGTCTCTTAGAGGACCCAGGCTGGTCTCGGTTCCTATCCTAGCTTATTACGCTTCTCTACTGTGTGAAACAGCTTATTTGTTCATGAAAATTTAAATCATGTCAGTACTAGAAATATTATTTTAAGCCTTAGCAAGGGTCACAGAGTGCTTGTTGTTGTTTTGTGCTCAAGGGTAGATGGGCCAAAGCTTTCTGCCTTCCTGCCCCCATTCATTTTTTTTCTTTCATAGAAATAGCCTTTAAAGAAGATGTCCACTGATAAGAATAATGGATATCCTGTAAGGGTAGTAAGTTTGTAAATAACAAGCAAATAATCAGCAAATAACCAAATGGAAAATCAATAGCAAAACGCTAATATGTTTTAAATAAAGCTCAATATGCCCTGGATATTATAGACTTAATTGTAACTTACATGTGTAATAAAAATCTCCATATGTTACAATAAAAAACTTGATCAAGATTTTATGAAGTTATGGAAAATATGGATATTTATTAGAAAGCCAAAATGATAAATAAATACGAGTAGTGACCCATTTAAATGTATCTATATTTCCATTTTTATTTATAAAATATAATATTTAGGATGCCTAATTTATAAATGCCTTCTGAAAATTCCTGATTTCAGCTTTGCTGACTATCTTATTAAATCTAGGATAAATAAATAAAGGTCAGCAAAGCACTCATAATGATGTCCAAATCTCATTTTGTTTCTATAATTTAACAATGTCTACAGGCAATAATTTAACAATGTCTACAACAATCTCTAAAGGCAGGGAATCTCCTTATAATATAATTAATCATTACATTCCCGGGATAATGAAGAGGTGCTTGTAGAAACCTGTAACATTTCAGGATGAATGGCTGTAACATTTGTATTATATAATTCTTGGAGTGTTTGTCTTCCCACTCTATCCCTGCCCCACCTCTGTACACTCACATAGACCCACAAGTAGCGCATAATAATCCAGGAAAACATTCTTAACTAAGGAGGGTTCATTTTCCATAACTCAAACATCTCTATGCACTATTAATACATTTTGGGGAAAGGCGAGTCCTGCAGTATTAGGGCAACTCACACACCTACTATGTTATTGTATTTCCACCATTAATTATTGCTTCATAATCCTTCAAGAATTCTTTTATTACAACAGTGCTCAGCCATGTTAGCAGGGTCAGAAAAGGGTTGTTGTCCCTGTTTCCCATATAAATGTCATTCCTTGAAGACCTTCAAATCAGAGCATTTAAGATTCCAGATTACAACTGATGTTCAAAACCTAAATAGAACTGGAATTCTCTAAAGGCCTAAAGTAACCCCAAATATCTGCAACAATCCTTCAGCTTCTATTTGAACTTTGAATATTCTTGTGTATATTTGACTATAAGGACAAAAAAGGCCTTCCAAATAATTTCTAAATAGACATGACACATACAAGGGGAATAGTGTAATAAATCAGAATACTTGTCAGAACATTCTAGGATGGGGAAATGGCCAGTCAACCTTTTCAAAGACCATGAAGAGGAACAAAGTTCCTTTGTATGTGCAAAGATGTAAAATTTGATCAAAAGCCTATATTAAACCAACGAGAAATGAATATCTTGTGCTATGCATCTTTATAAATTTATACTTTTTATAATGATTAAGCAACCATCATTACTTAATGAACATTTCTCTCTTCTTGTGGTCTTGTCTACCTATTGTGTGCAGAATCATTATAACATTATAAACCAAAAGTTATACAGTAATATTAGAAATGGGAAAATGTTCAGATGATAAATGAAGTCATAACAAATAGAAAGGGATTTTTTTTTAAAAAAATGGTGTTTATGGAGTCAGTCTCAAGCCTCCTAATAGTGGTCATTTACCTAAAAGGGTTTCCATGTGCAGAGATGTGTGAGAAATTTCATTGTAGTTGTCCTGCTGTCTTGTTTAGTGGTGCCCTAAAGCCCATCAGGAATGATGGATTTTCTCAGCCTCACTACGTTCTTCAATTACAGGAGGCTGTAGAGAAACCAGTCAAGACTTTTATTTTCCTTGGAAATCTTTGCACATTTTATACCTTCCTTCTTCAAATCCACACATCATCTAATTATGATCACCTAACTTGTGGCATGAAAGATATTAGGAATTTCTGACATGCTTAGCCAGGAGCACTGAAGCACGGGAGATTATTTGTGGCCCAGAGTCAAGTCTATGCTCTTGTTTGCCATTTTGACCCTGCACAGTTGTCTCTCCCTTGATAAAAATCCAAGCCACAGCTTGAGAAAAAACTTGCACATGTACTCTAGGGCACACTGCTGTGGTGTGATCCCATACTTTGAACTTTGCAGGCTGTATGTTTGCTGCCAAACAAGACCTAAATTAATCACAGTCATGGCTAAGGTCAGATGTTGTCATACTTAAATACTTGATCATTTAAACATGACTGAGTGGGTTGGATTGCAGTTTCCTCTGTAGGATCTCCAGGACGAAATCTTGGTTAGCAAATTATTTCTTTCCGTGTATGTGGTTTATTCCTTCACACAGAATAAAGAATATTCAATAAGTCCTGATTATCATTTTTTTCCACCCCAAATTTCAGTTAAGTTTCAATGTATTTATTTATTAAATTTATATTGGTTTAAAGTATCTCTTTTACATTCTTTCTAAAATAATGTTACCAAAAAGATGCCAATTTTTCCAAAGGAATAATTTAAAGACTGTTAATACAGAAGAAAACAAAACTTAATATATAAATAAAATCTATGATATTAATATTTTATATTATATGTCTTATAGTTATATTTTATAATCTGTTTGTAATCTGTTTCATTGTTACAAGACACAACAAATTCTTGTGATCTGTTTGATTGTTGCAAGGCACCCAGATTCATTGAGAGTTGGCATCATAGAAGTTTAATAAATAATAATATTTGTATCTGTCAATTGCAAAAGGCAGCTTACATCCTGCAATGATGCTTCTAACACCATCAGGCATTAACATCTGCCTATCCCATGATCTTGGGAAGGACTTGATAGCAGGATAAATATGCCAAATCCATCTGGCTGATTGTGCGGCAAATGATAATATTGGGGTGCAGGTATAAAATGAGCTTCATATTTGGGGTTTTATTCCTGTAAGTCACCTGGAATCTCTATGAGTGAGTTTCGTAGCCAATTTCTTAAATAAATACATATTATTTAAAATCCTGTTAGTAACAGAATGATATCGAAAATGAATAATCCCAGTACAAATGAACATTTTATTTTATTTTCGATCACATTTACTACTATTCTCCTATGGCAGTTTGTTGAAATATTCCCTTGGAGGTAAAGTAAATAAGTAGAATAGAGTAAATAATTGTGCTAAATAAAGTGCTAAATAAAGGAATGGAACCAGGGGAAACAACAAGGCCTTTGGAGTACCTGGAGACTTTCCTGATCTTCATAATCCTATAGAAAATAAAACAAACCAAACTTTCCCCCCCCTGCTGTGTGACAAATAAGATTTTGAGATAGTTCTCTAGCCAGCCTCCTTCATTTCTCCCACCCCCAAAAAAATGTTCTGCAAAGAGAACCTGGAATTTCCCAAATCACACCCTGCCATGCAAATAAGAACATAAAAGAGCTCTGTTGGATCTGATCCATTCAGCAGGGAAGTAATAGAGACAGAGAGATGAAAAGTTGGTAAGGAATCCATCATTTGTTGCTCGAAAACTACCCTGCATTAAAAATTTGAATGGATAACAATATTAGAATACTGCATCCAGTTTTGGTCACCACACTATAAAAAGATATTGAGATTCTAGAAAGAGTGCAGAGAAGAGCATAGGGGACTGGAGGCTAAAACGGTTGCAGTCTAGTGAAGAGAAGGACTGGGGAGACATGACAGCAGTGTTCCAATATTTGAGGGGATGCCACAGAGAGGAGGGTGATGTGCCGTAGTCATATTTTTAAGGATAGGTCATAACTTTGAACAGTCATTAAGTAACCAGTCATAAGTTGAGGTCTATCTATAGTGTAAATTTGGTTGCTGGGAGGCACTGAAAACTTGGTTATCGTCCCAGGCATTGAGACAGGAGGAAGGGGAGAAATAAAGATCTGTTTTTGCTAGGAATATAAAAAGATAAAAAATCTTTTTTACTTTATTGTTCCAGCTTTTATTGTGCAAAGTGTTCAAAATTACTAGAGGGAGGGAGTCGGGCATTTTAAAAATGTATATTTATAAATTAAAATCTGCCCACAGTTTTTGCTCCAGAATGACAGGACAATGGAAGATGGACTTATTGTAGGTGAATGTTATTTTATTCACCTAAAGTGTTATTTTATTATGGGTTTGTTTTTTTGTAAATAAATAAAAAGAAGAAACTTAGCCAGTGGAGAAATAAGTCAGGTCCAAACAAATACATGGTATTAAAGAATCTAAAGAAGTATCTCTTTTTCTGACAGTTCTGGCAACAGCTCAGAATAAAACTGCACGTCTCTTCCAGATGTGACTAAGAAATAAATCAAGAAGGAGGGAGACAAGTAGATAAAGACCACAGACTTGCCATTCCAGGAAAATCTAAAGAAAGTTTGCTGAGTTCTCCGCAGTTCCAGGTATGCCACAAGATTTTGTTCAATGCTTCAATAGAAACGGTGAAGATTCAACAAAGAGATTTGGGACAATGCCCTTGCTGCAGATAGGAAATCAAGCTAAAGAATAGAATTTCAAGAAGTCTTTGACAAGGACCAATTTGTCACCAGAAGTCAAGCCTTCTAATCATTACTTGAACCTGCCAAATATGTAGCATCAAAGGTCAAAAGGGATAAAGTGAAAGGTCTTTAAGAAATATACTTAGTACTGTCACAAAGAATTGGGAAGCTAAGAGTTAACCTTTATGCCTAAAACATGTTTAACCTTTACTTCAGTCCAGTTAACTACTTATTTTTTTTCCTGCCACCCATCCTTTCTTCTTGGGTGAACAATCAGAGATGACCTTTGGTTAACTCTTGTCTATATCCAGATTCCAGGTAGGCTATAATGTCACTTTTACAAGGTAGACTATTTAAAGTCCACAATAGTTAGTATTAGATACTAAAAGTGGCAGGCAGTATGTAGAAGCATAGATCTGATAGATCTGGATAGAAAGAATGAGAGAGATTCCTGCAGGCTCTTTATAGAGCATCCAGGATCTCTGGAGATCTTCTTAGGAGATACAAGGGCAAATACTAAGTGGTGTTTCACTTCTTTCCTTTAAAATATATATTGCTTGCATTTAGTTACTTTTTTCTTGCTACACATACATGCTCAAAGTGTATTATACTTCAAGCTTCTAAGCACAAGTAAAGTTGAATGAAACTAAATTTCTGCTCAGTTTTTAAATTGCTGAAGCTCAGTATCAGTATGTCATGAATGCAAAACTTAGGATGCTGTAGGACTATAGCCTAAATTGTTTGCTATTAGAGCCATCATCTGTTCTGAACAACTAAACTTCCACCCACTTTCTAGGTAAGGAAAAATAGCTCTGGGGGATGAATAATTGAAGGTAATGCTGTGGCCATTAATGAACATAAAGCTGATTTTTTTTCTCTC
This sequence comes from Thamnophis sirtalis, assembly GCF_051295495.1. Taxonomy (NCBI): domain Eukaryota; kingdom Metazoa; phylum Chordata; class Lepidosauria; order Squamata; family Natricidae; genus Thamnophis; species Thamnophis sirtalis. The sequence continues at coordinate 140,494,442 of NW_028261381.1, forward strand.
TGTGTGTGACTGGAAAACCTGTAGCTCATTTAAGAGCTGGATTCTATCATTCTCAGGCAGCACAATCATTGGTAGTCAAGGTTGTTTCCAGAAGGATATAATGCATGTAAAATGGATTGGGCTATAATTGCTGAGTTATGGTGCCACCATAATTCCTTGACAGTTAAAACAATTAATCAGTGGAACAACTTGCCTCCAGAAGTTGTAAATGCTCCAACACAGAAGTTTTTAAGAAGATGTTGGATAACCATTTGTCTGAAGTGGTGTAGGGTTTCCTGCCTGAGCAGGGGTTTGGACTAGGAGACTTCCAAGGTCCCTTCCAACTCTGCTAGTCTATACTCCCTCCCTGCAGATATTGCTGCTTGTAGAGGACAATAGGCATTGCATTCATGGATATGAATTCCTCACCCTTAGAAACTGAAAGAAATATTCCAAGAAGAGCAAAGTTGGGAATAAAAGTTCTTTATGCTCAATTATGATAATTGGGTCGAGCAACTTCATCGCTAAGCAATGTGGTTGTAAAGCATGATGTCATGTGACTGTGCCATCTTAAGGCAGTATTGCAGCAATTCCAGTTGCTATAATTAGGTGACTCTCACACAGTTGCAGTGTTTCATGGTCATGTGATTGCCCTGTTCAACCTCCTGCCAACCAATGACCCATTGACACACTTGGAAGCTGACAGTGAAGGTGACCATTGTAATTGTGAGTTAGTTGCCAAGCCTAAATTGTTATTTAGCTAGCACTAATAGAAATAGCACTTAGACTTATATATTGCTTCACACTGCTTTTTTTAGAATCAGTATATTGCCCTCAACAATCTGGGTCCTCATTGTACCCACCAAGGATAGAAGTCTGAGTCAATCTTGAGCCTGGCGAGATTCAATCTGACAAGTTGCAGGCAACTGGCAGTCAGCAGAAGTAGCAATAGCAATAGCAATAGCAGTAGACTTATATACCGCTTCATAGGCCTTTCAGGCCTCTCTAAGCGGTTTACAGAGAGTCAGCATATTGCCCCCAACAATCTGGGTCCTCATTTTACCCACCTCGGAAGGATGGAAGGCTGAGTCAACCCTGAGCCGGTGAGATTTGAACCGCTGAACTGCTGATCTAGCAGTAGCCTGCAGTACTGCACTCTAACCACTGAGCCATCACGGCTCTATAACAAGAATTAATGCAAGTACCATGAAAAAATAGTAACCTAATTTATTTTTATTTGAATATTCTATCATGCAATAGTTCGAAGTATGGTTTTATAAAAAAATTAAAAAAAATAAGAGCAAGTAACATCATTAGGTTATTTCATTTTATAAAAAATGGTTCAGTTGTTTGCAACTGAATTCAGTTTTTCAGCCTTTATTGATTTGAAGGTATCTGTGTTTAATGATTCATAGAAGCAAAAATATTTTGTTTTCTTTCTTAACATGAAGAGTTTTGACCTCCAAAGCATTGGTTTGTGCATTTGCTGATTTATCCTAGATGCGACTCTGGATCAGAGAAGAAGAGCTGTTTCACCCAAATGTAATACGTGTGCATGTGTGCCTCACCAGAATGAGTGAATTTTCTTCAATTAAAATTATAATGTTTGCAGTGAAATTTGAGGCCTTCTGTTTGTCAAAGTACATCTGAGACAGTTCTTGCATCGAAAGTTGCCTCCCTTTACTAATAGTATTAAAAGAAAATGGAGAATGGAAGTTAGTTTGACATGAGCCGAGGTGGCGCAGTGGTTAGGGTGCAGTACTGCAGACCACTTCAGCTGACTGTTATCTGCAGTTCAGCAGTTCAAATCTCACCGGCTCAAGGTTGACTCAGCCTTCCATCCTTCCGAGGTGGGTGAAATGAGGACCCAGACTGTGGGGGCGATATGCTGACTCTGTAAACCGCTTAGAGAGGGCTGAAAGCCCTATGAAGTGCTATATAAGTCTAACTGCTGCTATTGCTATGATCCATGTGCATTACACTCAGCATGTCTGTGTATCTCTCAATTATCTTTGGGTTCAAAACTGAATAATGGTTTAATTTTTTTCCTCTTTGAAGCAAGAATGGCAAACTGTAACTACAGAAACTAGTTAGGGACGGATATTTCAATTTCATTTTTTATATTTCAGACCTACTTGGTTCCCTGTGTTAGCAAGATAAAACCTTTCTGTCAGGTTTCCAAATAGCACTCAAAAGTAAATCAGTGTCCAAGGCAAAGTATTGCTCAGTTCCAATTTATTAAGAAAGCCATGTTGCACATCTAGGAAAACCCAAATCTGAAAGCTTCCCGGTTTTCCCCACCCAGCTGAAAGTTCAAGATCTTGCCCCCACACCCACAAGTCCATCACATGGTCTAATCTTCCACTGCCATGCTGGCAGTTCCGCCCATCCAGTTCCGATCAGGTGCAGAGGTTCAAAAACAAAGGATGGCTTTCTAGAAATAATTTTGTTATGGCTACATAGCATCTAACTTCCACAATCTTCCCTCCCATTTTCCCACAATAGAAAATGCATAGTAGAATAACAGAAAGTGTGGCAGGCCAAAGATTCAAAATAAAAGATCGCTGCAGGCCTGATACTTTCAAAATTCAAAAAGAGAGCCATTTTGGTCTAGTTATTAAGGCGCCAGGCTAGAAACCAGGAGTCGGTGAGTTCTAGTCCTATCTTATGCATGGAAGCTGAGTGGTTAACTTTGAGCCAGTCATTCCCTCTCAGCCCACCTCATCTTACAGGGTTATTGTAATGGAGGAAATAGGAGAAAGAAAGAGTATTAATTATGTTCACAGCTTTGAATTGTTTAAAAATAATAAAGGCAGGAGAAAACAATTGCAATTTTAAAAAATGAAAATATGATTAGTTCATATTCAAAACCCTTACATTCAAATAATTCAAAAAACAAATACTTACAGTTATCCAATAACGCGATGAATATGGAGCTACTCATTTTAGCAGTAATTTCCATATGTTGTCCTTGACTTCCATTCGGGGCATCGCAAGAGAAGTTTGAAAACAGATGTACAGGTCAGGTCTTAGCATTCTTCTCTGAGGTTTAAGATTTAAACTATGAGTCCATTGTTCACTCCAGTTTCACCCAAGGGCTCCTACAATCTACATTTCTGAGTATATGCAATTGTAAAAATGGTTGAACTTTAACCATGGCATTAGTCATGGTTTACAGTTGTAAGGATTTTATTTAGACAGCAAAATGTACTTTGAAATCTTCCAGTAATGTGGTATTCTTATTCTAATGTGTATGATAGCAGAGGAAATTTTGGATCTAATGTTTTAGAAATTGTGTTTGCAGGTGTGTTTGTCCTTGTGTATGTATGTGTGTTTGAAAAAGAGAGAGAGATCATTATTAGGATTATAGCAAATAACTCTTGATTGTTGCTTATGGATGGTGTTTTAAAATGTTTCTTAATACATTTTGCAGGTAGCAGAAAAGGTAACTAAGATTGAATTGAAAACCTTTTTAAAGATTCCTGTTTTCCTATCAAAATTAGCCCATCTAGTATTTTACCTGAAAAAGCAAACTAAATCTCAAACTTTAATCGCATTTCTTTTTTTAAAAAATGGTCATCTTTCTCATCTCCTTCTGCTTCTGATACACTTTGCCTCTGGGTATGACTGTCAAGAACTGGGGAGTTTGTTCTATGGTCATTCAAGTGGCTTTTGAAATACCCTTTTGCTGCTTCACATGACTGGCTATCTAAGACTTTTAATCTTGCCTTGAGCAAAGCTAAGCTACCCTTGCTCAACTGCTATTCAGTATATAAAGAGGAGGTTAGCAGGCCACAAAAAGTTGGGTACATTTTCTTTTTTTAAGGAGGCAGGTCAAAGTTTGAAATGTTCACCAGGTGATCTCCTCTTTTATGGACCTGGGAGCTACACATCAACATATAGTAATTGAGGAGTGGACTGAACACTGTTGAGGCACTTGGTGAGTTGTATTTTATTTCTTCTAATGGCAGAAAGTGAAGAGGCACTAAAGAGCCTCTTGATATGGGTGAAAGGAGAAAGTGCAAAAGTTTGTTTGAAGCTAAACATTTAAAAAGTTAAGTTTATGGCATTCAGTCGCATCATTTGCTTGCAAATAAAAGAAGAAGAAATGGAAGCAGTGACAGATTTTATTTTCTTGGACTCTAACATTGAAGCACGCGCTCACATTTCTAGTTCTGGGCAAACCGGTTGTTACAGTATGGGATGCCCACCTCTTCATGAAATTAAAGGATTCTTGCTCTTTGGGATGAAAGCTATGGCAAACCTAGACAGCATATTAAAAAACAGAGACATCACCTTGCCAGTCAAAGCTATAGTTTTCCCAGCTGTAATGAGTGGCTGTAAGTGTTAGACAACAAGGAAAGATGAGCTCTGAAGAACTGGTGCTTTTGAATTGTAGTTCTGGAGAAGACTCTTGAGAGTCCCTTGGACTGCCAGGAGATCAAATCAGTCAATCCTAAAGGAAAGAAACCCTGACTGTTCTTTGGAAGGAGAGATACTGAAGCTGAAGTTCAAATACTTTGACCATCTAATAAGAAGAGAGGACTCACTGGAAAATCACTGATATTGTGAAAGATTGAAGGCAAAAGGAGAAGGGGATGGCAGAGAATTAAATGATTAGATAGTGTCATCAACACAATGAATATGAATTTGGGCAAACTATGGGAGGTCAGGAAAGGTCCATGGGATCATCAAGTGTCAAACAGAACCTAGTGACCGAACAGGAACAACATCAATGGTATTTCTGGTTGTGTTATCCCCCGCCCCCCAAATCATTATCTTATTTTTTCTTTGTGGAGGGATCATCTGAATAAACATCTACCATAAGGTACCATAACTTGTACCAAAATAAAATATAAAATGCAATTTTGTACCATACTTGTATAAAAAAAACTCAGAAGTGAACAGGAGCTGAAAAGGAGTCGTTGATGCTATAAGAGTACCTGCCTCAATCCCCTTGTCCAATATTTCAGGATACTTGATTTTTTAAATCCATTACAAAAGTGGCCAGCTTGGCCTTCTGCCTTTGCTGTTCATCATATCTCTGTTGATATCTGGATAGCTATATAGCTAGCTATTTAATCTATTTATTTTAGTAAGCTTATAAGCTATTTCAGCTGAATCCAATTCTGAGTGGCATGCAATCCCTATCTTCTCCAAAGCTTGCATTGGCTCTGTCCACAAACCCCCATTCTGTAATGAATTATAACTGTTTTGCAAAGATTTGTATAGCTTTCAGAATCCATTAATTCATGGGATATTTGTCTATTTATCTGTCTTCAAATATATGCTCTATAGTCAATTTATCTGTATATAAATTTAGAAGAGGCATTGTTTTAATGTTTGAAATGAGATTTTATTAATTATCCCAAACATAGTACATAGTTCCAGAGCATGCCTTTTCAAAGCCTAAGGACCTTCATATGGAAAGAGCTTTATCGGAGGTATCATGCAGTATTTGAAATGACCAAATATACTATTGTAATAGGTTGCATTCAGAGCAGTAGAACTTATCAGTTAAAATATAACAAGCATGATGTATGTGTGGCTATAATATTTTAGTGGTTCCCCAGCTTATTGGACTTCAATAAACAAAAAAATAATATTAATATTAATTAATAGAGTGAAGACAAAAGTGCATGAACAGGTGGGCAATCAAATGCATTCTGTCCCCAGACAAAAGGCCAAAGTCTCAAAATCTGCCCTGTCTCTAATGGATAAACTTTTAAAAGTTAATGGGCTGAAATCCTGTGCTCCTGGAAATGAAAAGTTCACACAATATATATGCTTTTCCCTTCAGTTCCTTCCCTCCCTGGGCTATCTCTAGAAGGCCAAGATGGAGTCTTACAGAATATTATTATGAATTGCAGTGTTAATGAGTTTCACTGGGAGCAGGGAACTATAAAAACTGGGAATGTTGCATGAGCAATGCAAAATTTCTCTATTTGATTTGGAGATTCCATTCCTGCTTAAACCTTCAAATTATTTTACATTAAATTGCCATCAAAATCACGAATCTCAGGATTTTTCCCCTCAAATGTTATAAAATCTTTGGACTTTATTTGTATTTGGAATATTAAGTGTTTGGTAGTTCTAAACAGCTATGAGGTATGAAAAAGTTCCACAATGAGAAACATGTCACATTCTGCAGACTTATTAAAAGTATTTCTGTTCAATGGTTTGGTAAAATATGTAGCAGTAGCAATAGTAATAGCAGTTAGACTTATATACCGCTTCATAGGGCTTTCAGCCGTCTTTAAGTGGTCTACAGAGTCAGCATATTGCCCCCAACAACAATCCGGGTCCTCATTTTACCCACCTCGGAAGGATGGAAGGCTGAGTCAACCCTGAGCCGGTGAGATTTGAACAGCCGAACTGCAGAACTGCAGTCAGCTGAAGTAGCCTGCAGTGCTGCATTTAACCACTGCGCCACCTCGGCTCTGTACTATGTACAGTATATGACCTACAGTATGTGCTGGCCATTCACTAGATTCAAGCAGCAAGGCAACACCAGCACCACTGGATGGCATATTTCCCCTCCACTCTTTAGAAAAACACATCAACTCTGTGTGTGTGTGTGTGTGTGTGTGTGTGTGTGTGTGTGTGTGTGTGTGTGTGTGTGAGAGAGAGAGAGAGAGAGAGAGAGAGAGAGAGAGAGAGAGAGAGAAATCTGAAATCTCATACAGTTTCAGCATTCGCACCTAAGATCATGTAAAATTTCAAAAGTCGGATCAGTGCAATCTGAAGAGATTTGACTTTTTAAAAGATCTGTCAAAAGGTGGTTGATGAACTTACAGATGAAGTTCAGCAACAGCTAGGAAAACTTTCATATTGTCTATTGTGAAGGAAATTGTCTGGTGTTGCCTTGTCAGGCTAAGAACATTCATGCCATCTTTAAAAATTTCTGCCCAATCTCCCACCTCTCCTTTCTAAGAAAGGTGATCAAAATTTCCATTGCTAAGTGAGATGGTGGAGGAGCCTGGGGAAAATTAATTATCTGGACCCATTTCAGTCAAGTTTCATGCTCAGATAAAGAATCAAAACTGTATTTTGCCTTAGAGAAAAATAATTTTAAAATCCACATTTTAGTGTCAAACATGATGAACTTAATTTAACTACTATTAAATATAGTCGTTAGACCAATGGTACTTTTCCTAATTTTGATTATTAAACCATCACAGAATGTTTTGCTGGACCACAAGGTAGATTAGATTGGTAATGTGGTTCCAACAGGTACCATGGCATCAGTTTAAACTGACTATAGGTAGTCCTAGATTTGCAACAATTTGTTTAAGGACTGTTCAAAGTGACAACAGCACTGAAAAAAAGTAACTTATGAGTGTTTTCCACACATTACTGTTGCAGAATCTCCATGATCATATGATCAAAATTCAGATGTTTGGTGACTGGATTTTGATGGTTGCAGTGTCCTAGGAACATATGTACATGCCCTTTTGAAACCCCCTGACAAGCGGAGTCAATGGGGAAGCCAGATTCTCTTAACCACTGCATTACTAACTTAAGGTCTGCTGTGATTCACTTAACAACTGTAGCAAGAAAGGTCATGAAATGGGGGAAAACTCACTTAACCACCATCTCACTTAGCAATGGAAATTTTGGGCACAATTGTGGTTGTAACTTGAGGATTACCTGTATGTCACTTTGATCCTAGAGTATTTTGTCCATGCCTCCCTCCCATTTTCCCCCTCCAATTTCAAGCACTTTATCCAAGTGAAGTTTAACTTTTTCAAATTGAACATGTGAACATAATAATCTGAAGACAAAAGGCAACTGCACCACAATCTAGCAGCAGACCTCTACAAGTACCGCCATATCTGGGATGGACATGATTTAAATTGAGCTAAGAGATCCACTGAAGGCATTTCAAAATGAAATATGGAGAAGTTAATGCAAAAGCATCTGGTTCTCTCTAGTTTGGGAGGCTCCGCCCCCTCCCGCCCCAATGTAATGAGTAAGCACTGCGCCGAAGGTAATTCACATGCGCATACACGCTCATATTTGCGAATCGATAGGGAAGGTAAGTGAATCCCACTGCTGTGCAAAAGATCTTCTTCTTCTTCTTCTTCTTCTTCTTCTTCTTCTTCTTCTTCTTCTTCTTCTTCTTCTTCTTCATCATCATCATCATCATCATCATCATCATCATCATCATCATCATTATCATCATGACTGAGCTACTAAACACAGTAACATGAAGGAATAATATTAAATATTTAAAATGTATCTCGAGGAGATACTTGAAGTAGTACTTTTATGTAATTCCTGAATTTGATTAAACCTGGCCTTAGAGATTTTTGCTACTTGGATATGCTTGTTAAACAATGAACTGGAGAAAAGTTAATGTATGTACATAATTTCTAATAACATTTTCTTTGTACCATCTTTTGTTAGAAACATTTCATGGCTCACTCATCAAGTGATTCAGATTGTGGCTTCATGTTATGTTTTTCCTTCCCCCCCTGTGGTAGAAACCAACAATAAGCAACAACTGATCTTGGTTACAGGTGTAAGATATCTGCAACAGAACAATGCAGGAAAGATTGCTGCGATCTTGCTTAGAAATCTCTTTCAGAAATAAAAGCCATTGTGATAAAATACACACATACAACTCCCCACCCCCACCCCCCCCAAAAAACCCAAAACCAAGTTAGATAAAACAGAATGGAAAATAGCTCAAGAGTAATGGTGAATTTCAAAAGAAAAGTGATAGGGGAAGATGAGGTGGTTAACCTCTTCCCTGACAGACACTTTCTCATGTTATGTTTTCCTAACATGATTGTCTGCTAGCAAAGTGACCTCACTACCAGAAGGTTTCCAAATGCAGAAAATATGTGCTTGTAACTTATAAAGGAAGATCTTTTGGACCTGTTTTTGTTGGAGCTATGGAAAATAGGAAACAATTCTCCATCAAAACTTTTCAGTTTAAATCTCTCCCATTCTGAAATGGATTTTCTGCAAAAAAAAAACTGCAACCATAGGATTTCATAATATATATCTATGTGTGATTTACAAAGCCATTATTATAGAATTCCTTGGTTCTCCATCAATGAGAAGTATAAAAACATCTGACCCCCTCACCAGAAAAAAAAAACATAAAACATAAGCTAATCTCAAGTGGGTTGTCAGGAAGAATCTTGTGGGACAGGCTATCAAAACAAGACAGACTTTTCAAGACAAAATCATCCAGTTCATTTTTCCAAAGGGGAAAAGCTATTGTTCTCCAGTCATTGCTAAATGGCATCTTCTTGCAATTCAAGTGAGCTGTAGTAAGTAACTAATGCTGAAAGCTACACTAAAGTAGTATGTGAAGTGTCTTAAGTTTCTACCAACTGTCCTCTTTCCTGGACCAGGATGGCTTCTTATGGTCACTCATAACCTAAACACCATGTATGCTCTACATCGATCTGCCCTTGAAGAGCCCTTGGAAGAGCTAGCTGTTCCAGAATGAGCCAGCATGAGCTGTTACAGGTGTGCTGTGGTATATCAGCATATATCAGCCCTATAAGGTGCACTAGACTAAGACACTATGCCATATAGGTTGAAACTATTTTTATTATAACATTTATATAAACAGAATCTTGAAAGTCTGAATGTGATGCCATCCTCCATCCCTCTTTCATTCATCTTTGTGTCATGGAGGGAGTCATGTAGCCTGAGACATATTCTCAAAATAATTTAGATAAATGTGCTTAAGCCCCAACTACAGTATATGACTGTTGTTTTGGTAACAGCTCTTACTTCTGTCCTTCAAGGCTATTCTATATTCCTTCTACATCATGTAACAATTCTGCTATGGGAGCTTCACTGGTTACATGTGTTGTTCTGGGTGCAACTGGTGCTGGTTCAGAGGTGGTATTCAGCAGGTTCTGACCAGTTCTGGAGAACCAGTAGGATAAATTTTGAGTAGTTTGGAGAACTGTTGAATGCCACCTCTGATTCGCCCCGCCTCCTATTATTATTTGCCTCCTGAGTCTCGGCTGATTGGGAGGAACTAGAGATTTTGCAGTAACCTTCCCCTGGTGTGGGGTGGGGTGGAGATTTTACAGTTTCCTTTCCCTACCACACTCACCAAGCCACGCCTACAGAACCAGCAGTAAAAAAATGGAATCCCACCACCGTGCTGGTTGTTACCTACAAAGCAAGAGCTCAGTTGCTTGAGATCTCTCAGGAGAAGGTTGGTACTTTCCCCTCAGGAATAGCATCTTCCCAGAGACTCAAATGGTCCTGCCTTGTTTCATCAGTACGACAATATTTCTTTTTCTTTTGACTCTTGTTACTCTAGGTTTTTTTTTTAAAATCTGTACACTGCCCAGAGTTGATGAGCTGGGCAGACGTAGAGGTATTAATGCGATATATAAATAAATAAGGCTCTACTATAATATATTAGAAAGTCCATCTATCATATTTGTTCTTGTTAATTCAGTTTCCTTCCTTGAAAGCTTTGCCATCACTAAACCAGCAAATTCCTTATTTTTTAACTGAAGAGGAGTATGCTTACTTTTAAAAAATATTCTACACTTCATTTTAAAAAATTCACCTCTAAAAAGTTGTTTACTTAGTTTCTTGCTAGAAAACTATAAAAGACCATTTGCTTTGCTAAAGGAACTTTATTCTTTGCTAAGATTAAATGGATATATCCAAGCTTCTGTCACTGTAATATGACATCAGGAGGACAGTCAAACACTAGCTTTAACTCTAAGTGTCCTTCTAAAGTACTAGTCAAGTGCCAAGTGTTTTTTGCTACATCAAATAAATTGTTCTATGTTTCAAACAGCATTTATATTTTCATCTGCCTGTGATCACCTTAAAGTAATAGCAGAACTCCAGCATAATCTTTTTTACTCCCACTATGAGAGTTTGCCTTGGCTGGCAATAAATATTTCATTTTAAATAAACAATTTTCTTGACTTACTTATCCACATTATACCTTCATTAGATTTTGTTCTCCTTTTCTTTTAATTGTGGTCTAATTTTCCTATTCATTCCACATGTAAACTTTCGTATACTTTACAACCATAGAAATAATTAATGTTTCTGATCTTTTTTTTTTTTTTACTTATTCTGAGAAAATGAAGCTTTTTGGCTATTCTGGTGGTAACAAATAAGCAAATAGTAGCAATAAACAGGCTGCTTGGTTTACCAACTTAAGCACAATTCACAAAGTATAGATAGTCCTCAACTTATGACCACAATTTGCCCAAAATTTATGTTGCTAAGTGAGACATTTCTTAAATGAGGCTTGCCCCATTTTACAACTTCTCTTGCCATAGTTGTTAAGTGAATCATTGCAGCTGTTAAGTTAATAACCTGGTTGGTAAGTGAATCTGGCTTCCCCATTGACTTTGCTTGTCAGAAGGTTGCAGAAGGTAATCATATGAACATGGGACACTGCAACAGTTTTAAATACATGCCAAGTGTCCAAGTGTTGATGACATAACCATGGGGATGCTACAACGATTATAAGTGTGAAAAATAGTCGTAAGTCACTTTTTTCAGTGTGGTTGTAACTTTGAAAGGTTGCTAAATGAACTGTTGTAAGTCAAATGCCTATGTCCCAGGGTTCCAAGTAACACCCCCAACGAAAGAAGACTCTGAGCTAAAAATTCCTCAAAGTTCCATTTTATTAGTGATGTCTTATTGGCACATCTGAGAAAACCCGAATCTGAAAGCTTTCCCCACCTAAAAGGAAGTCAAAGTCCCTTCCCCTGCACTTGCATGCCCATCACACAGTCCACTCACTCCACTGTCCCAACTGGAGATGCCTCCCAGTCATGCCACTCCAGGTGCAGGTTGAATCATCCTTGACTCCCAGAGGAAAAAAAATGTTATGGTTATTTATCTCTACCATTCCTTGCAATCTCCCTTCCCGGTTTCCCATAGCATTAAGTGTGACAGCCCTGAAGATCCAAAGAAAAAGATGGCCACTATGTTTGTCTCCCATCCATTCTAGGAAATAAACTGACTTTTTGAGCAATTTGAGGGCCACCTATCTTGACTTCAAGCACAGCTGCTTTTGGCTCAGTGAGTTCAGATTTATCTCTGCATCAGGCTTGTAAAAACAGAGTTGAGCTCCTTAGGAACCTCTACTTAGGCTTTTTATTCTTTTGCGAAGCTTAAATTGCATGCATATCCATTTGAGGTCTGAGGACAATAGGTGGACCAGTATGTCAAGACACATCTCAGAAGAAGGCAATGGCAAACTATTCCATATTTTTGCCAAGTCAGTCAGTCATGTGTTATGTCTATGTAGTTCCCATAGGTCAAGCTGAACTTAAATAAGTTTTTACTAAAGTGCATTTCGGCTGATTTGATCAAAAGGAGTCCTAAGCATAAGTGCCAATAGGACCAGCAGCCTTTGCCAAACAGGAGGGACTAGCAGGACTATTCAAAAGACAGAGAGCAATGGAAGCAAATGCTATTGCCAAGGGAGTATGTTTCACAGCCAAATAAAAAAACTTTTAAGAACAGGAGCATTTTCAAGAGGTCTGTTCCACAGACTGTCTGTGATTGGTTCATAATGGAAGATCCATTTCCCATGTCCCCAGACAACTGAGGATCAGAAAAAAACCCAACACTGCAGATCTCTTCTGAGCAAGCACAACCCTTCCACAAAAGCTGCATTTTAATCCTTGAATTCAATGTTCTATTGGGAAATACCATTTTTATATTTATTGAATTTAATTTCATTTGGTTCTCCCACTTCCATCCCAGTAGATATTCAGTCCAGCCCCCACTTCTACTGGGAAAAATGATTGCCTGTTCAAAAATAGTGTGCTTTCGCTCAGGTTGTCATCTGGCTTTGTGTTTATCCTTCCTATTTCTATTTCTATATCCTCAGTTTTATCCTTCTTGCCAACAGACTTCTTCAAAGGCTCACATGACAAACTTAGTTCCATATGGAAGGTCAAGTGATTCTCACATAAAAGAAAAAGAAGTGACACAGTTTATGAGTGGCAAACAACACCTCTGCTAAGTGTCTGACTTAGCCCAGCATCTCAGCACAACTGACAGAAAGGTGCCCACCTAATAACGTTAGCAAGAGTGACATAAGGCACTTTTTTGCCCAAGACAAACAAAGTGGCATCCTCATCAAACAGAGAGCAAAACATATTGCAGGTGTTTCTTCCTGACAGTAGAAAGAGGAGAAGGAGAATTGACATCCTATCATGACACTCAATACTAATGATTGGATGAGTCCTGTCTCTGTTTCAAATGGAGAATTTTCAAAGCTCTCTTCACAAGAAGAATGAAATTGTTTATGAATTCTTGAATTAGTTCAGACTGTTAGAATGGAAAAGATTCATTGCATCTTGTTTTCATTTAAGAAGCTACCAAGCAACTTACCATGTGAAAAGTGAATTAAAATAATATTGGGTGAGAATTGTACCACATCAATCCGTAAGTATCTGAACAATTTAAGACTTGTTTTTAAAGCCAACTCCACGTTAATTATATTAGCATTTCTGAAAAAAATTGCTTCGCTAAGAAGCTTTATTATCAATCACAAAGCATCCACTTGGTTGGGAGTATGCAGTATATACTGCACAGTAAATAAACTAACTCAATTAAATAATTAGAGCAAGAACAATCTTTGTCAGTTAAGGGAAACTAGTTCACCATTTGTTTAGCTTCAAACTATCCATTTCTATTGGTTTAATTGTGGCTTATTTTCCAGTAAGACTGCATAGCATTTTAGCTTGAGGTACATCAATTTTGTGGGTTATTATTGTTGATTTTTCTGCTTTAAAATACACTGGGTTCACTTCAAATTCATTCTAAAATGAAGATTCCATTTTAAAGACTTTAGATATCTAGTTGGTAGGGATCTCAAAACCTATCTTTCTTTGTAAGTTTTTAATTACTCCAGAGGAGTTTATGCCTATAGTTCCCATCTTGCCAGTTTTCCTGCCAGTAATCATCTGAAAACGTGAAATAAAGAAGAATAAAATGAAGAAACATCTTCTGGTAGGTGAGCCACAGCATGGCAATTAATATGATGGTGCAAAAGTATGTATCTGCTCCTAAGTAGATACCGTTCCACAGATTCTATCTGTAGTTGTAAACCTCCTGAAAGATAAAACACCATGAGAGTGCAACATGTTGGAGGAAGTGGCACATTGAGAAAGAGGTGATCAGAATGTAGCCTCACAGCCCTTGTGGTATGAGATGAGAGAGAGCAGGAGAGAGGCAGGTGGAGAGTGGAAAAGCCAGGCAGGTAGCATGAGTTGTGGGACAGACATAAATCAGAAGAGCGGTTGTGGGAGCAAACACTTGAAGCATTGTTGCAGGCACGAAATGTACAAAGCGGGGGTGGGGGAAATTGTTCTTAGAAATGTTAGGGTATTGTGATGGGTTTCAAATTGCATTCCTCCTCCAAATGTGAAATGTTTAAAGAGTTAAATGCAGGCCTTGTTTTTTCTATGGTATTCATCTAGCAAAATAACACCACAATCATATATATGTGTCTAGGAGGTAAAACAAATTAGGGATTTATTTTTTACAGTTGTGAACTTTCTCATGCATTGTTTGATTCCTCATCAAAAGCAATTTTCCTTCATAGACATTTTAAGGCAACTATTCTAATATATAGTTTTTAAAACACATCACTTCCAAATAAATGCATCTTGTCCAAATACAGATTTCTTTGCACATACATTTTAGTGAAAAATGAAGGATGCTTGCAGAATCCGTGAAAAGATTATATATACTGACTTTATTATTTTTACAAATAACTCAAGATGGCAAACGTAGTCAATGCGACCTCTTCTCTTCCTATGTCCCTCACAACAATTCTGTGAGGTGAATTAGGCTGATGGAGAATGACTGGCCCATGGTCAGCCAGTTGGCTTTCTACACTGAAGAAACCTAAATTCCTCACAACAAAAGCAGTATTTTGCAAATCAAATCTGTTTTATCTGGTGAATATTTTTAACAATGATAAACTAGAAATAATACAAATGAAACAAAATCATAGAAAATATTTATCATACAATGTATTTTATTATATAATCATCCTGATGACACAGTGGTTAGCCTGTAGTATTGCAGACTAACTCTGTCCTCAGCCTGGAGTCTGATCCTGACAGGGGTCAAAGTTGACTCAGCTTCCATCTTTCTGAGGTTGGTAAAATGAGAACCTGGATTGTTGGGGGCAATATGTTGATATTGTAAACCACCCAGAGAGTACTGTAAAGCACTATGGGGCAATATATAAATCTAAGTGCTGTTGCTATTTATGATATTAGGATTGGGTGGGATAATTTGCACATAACATCAGTGAGATTTTCATTTGATCAACATGTATTTAAACAATACAATCTAATGAATTACTCATAGTCATTCTACACAGATACAAGGGTATATGTCCAAAAATATATTGCAATATGTAGGAAAATGGATTTAGTTGGTTAAAATGTATACGTATTTTTAAATAGGTTATACTCAGAGCTGTTTTTGAATGAAAAAATCTTTAAAAATCCTCCTGTTATATTTTTCAAGGAAATGACAGATCACTGTAGAAAACTAGCACAATAGGATTATGAATGAATATATGCCCTAATACAAGAGTTCTATTTGTTTGGAAATGTTATGGTGTGTTCCTATTTTATCCAAAAGCATAAACCAAGAACAAACACTTGTTGAAGATCAAGCAAAGCAACCAACATTAAATTATATTCTCAATTTGAGCATATCAAGGATTTTTTAAAGTATATATTATTTTTTTAACTATATACAAAGGAAGAAAAACAGGTTAAATGGGAATGAATATTGTTCATATTTCAGATGGTTTGTTAAATCAGGACTATTCTTTGTAAAATATATTTATGTAAAAAACCCACAAAATTTCTGTTTTATCAAAATTTGTAAACCTGTGTTTGCTTACTTTTAATGAATTGAATTTTCTTTTAAGCTTAATGTTTCTTGCTCTAAGTTTACTTCTACTAGATAAAGCTGAAACCCTAAAAATAATTTTTTCAGATGAGCAACCATTGTTTACTTCGTCTAGTTGTCTTTTAGATGTATTGGCCTCATATTATGTGGTGGTTGAAGGAGTCTCATAGCTTATTTCATTATGCTAAGGAATGTTTTTATTTTGCAATATTCTTTACTATCTTGTAACTACAGTACCTCCCTCAATTAAAGTCCCCTTTATTTATAAGACTCTTAGCTGGCATCCTAAGGAATAAATTAATCAAAGGAAAAACATAAATTGGAGAATTCTGCATACCATTTGATGCTACTTCATGCTCTGCTTTTAGAAAGCTGTATTTCATCATGATTGTACTTTTTTAAAGAAACTTGAAAGGGTGCCTTCCATCTACTCTGTTTTGTTCTGAAAACCTTTTCATCTTTTTCTAACTACCTGGAGGCATGGCTAGGGCACATCACCTTTGACCAAGTGGATGGATGAATATCAACTGGAGCCATAACTGGGATTTTCAAGAGATGAGTTCTTCAGTGGGACTGAATTATGACCTTATCTGTTCTTCAAAGACTACGAACATAAATTCAAGTTTTCTTTGGGTCTGGTGTGCAAACCAAATCTTCACTTAATCCTCAGTAAATCACACAATGGATAACCCATCATTCTACCTAGTCAGCTAAGCGGGGGAAATATGTTTTTGTTGGTTTCCTTGATAAGTTGGCAATTATTTGGCTTCCAATCGTCTCCCTTTCTGGAAAAAACATGTCAATGCATTTCCTCTCATATCCTATCCAATCATCAGCATTGCCTTGGGATCAATATACAGTGTGTATTATTTGACAATGATACAGTTGTAAAAGAAATCTGAAAAGTAGTGATGCAATTTTGTGGTAGAAAAATCAGGAAGGAAGGAATGGAAGCTGCTGCTGACAATCATTGTATACTTAAACATCTCAAAATTAATACTAATACTAATATTAATAATAATAAATATTAGATTGTTAACTAGGACAAAAGTATTACAAACAATAAAAGAATAATATTTGCAATATTAATATAATTTCCTGAGGAACAACTAATATACAGTTTGACATAGCCTAGGATCCATTTTATCAGAACTATGCATTTTGTCCTTTTAATGGAATAGATTCTATTTCACCAAAGCTTGCATTCTTAAAAAAAAAAAGTAATAACTTATTCTTTACTGCCAAAAAAATCTTCACTTC
Organism: Thamnophis sirtalis; assembly: GCF_051295495.1. Taxonomy (NCBI): domain Eukaryota; kingdom Metazoa; phylum Chordata; class Lepidosauria; order Squamata; family Natricidae; genus Thamnophis; species Thamnophis sirtalis. The sequence goes on from NW_028261381.1 coordinate 140,511,590, forward strand.
TTTGATTTTGTTTAACAAAATCTTAATAATTTAGTGTGGGAATCTGTTGTTTTATTGGTTTTCCTTTCCCCCTCTTTTTTCCTTTTTTTCTTTTATCTGTTTTTAAATCTTTTCTTGTTTCATAAAAGAATGCAACAATTTTAGAAGATATATAATATCTTTCTATAACTGTACTTTATAGATGTTTCCTTGAATAAAATATTAAATATTAAATTTAATAGATTAAATCATTATTGTTCATACATTTCTGTTTAAAAATGCATTCATTTTCAATGCATTTGACTTACAACTATTCCTTGACTTACAACTATTATGCTTATGAAATTAGCATGAAAAATGTGGTTTACATCCAGTCCTCATGCTTGCAACCATTATATTATGCCCATGGTCATGTGATCAAAATTCTGGCATTTGGCAACTGGCATGTATTTGTCTTGGGGGATTCCGACAAGCAAAGTCAATGGGCAAAATTAAATTACCTCATGATTTGCTTAATGATCACAGAAAAAAAGGTGAAAAAATAGAGCACAACTCACATAAACAACCAGATCACTTAGCAATGAACATTCCGGTCTCAATAAAAACATTAAACAAATTGTATATAATTTTCTTCTGGATTTTTTCTTCCATTTTTTGACTTCCCTTCCTAGGGTTTCCTTTTGGTCTTCCACACAACTACAAAATATATCCAACGTTGTTTAGTTTCTTCAGGTCAAGCTACACTGACTATCTGCTTCCGCCTACTTGGGGTTAGATAAGTAACATGCTGACAAAAAGCAAAGCCCTTTGTACATATATTTCACTATAATTTTTAAAAAATACATCAAATGGGCCTATTTTTATACTGGCTAGAGCTGAGAAAAAACATTAATGACATGATTTGATCCAAAACCATAAAATCATTGCTTTAAAGGAGGCGTGCAAAGCAACCCAATACTTTTATTTACTGGATCAGGATACCTGTGCTATTTAACTTTATCTGTTTCTTTGATCCTTGAGATGTATTATACAAAAGCCACTTTTCCAACGGTGGACTAATCTTGTGAATTAGCCCTGGGTCTACATGGATTATACCACCTACAACTGTTCACTTTGAGGGATGATACAGAACTTGTAGTTTCTGATACTCAGAGTAAAACACCAAGACAGATAACACCTGCTTTGCACAGGAAGTTCCTGCTTACTCCAACTCTCATCCTGCCTAACAGAACATGGGGTACGAGCACAAAGATTACAGTCAATGTAATACTGTTTCTTTTGTGAATAGAAGATTGTTCAAGGGGGTGGGATTTGATTTAGATTTAAAAAGCAAGTCAGGGGAAAATCTATGAGTAGTAAAACAGGTAGCACCTTCTGGCTTTACTGGGAATATATTGTTTGTATGTTAACCTGCCCTCTTTTCTTGAAATATCCACCCAATGATTTACTGTACCTTGGAGAAGGATTAGCTGAACTCAATGTCTGAAAACCTTCACACAGAGAGTAGAAATGCAGAAATTCTTCTTTTCACACATTGGGAGACTGAACCAAATTCCTTCTGTCCTTGGGTCACTTATGTTAAATCTGTAATGGAGGACTATGACCTTTCTTTTGTTGATAAACTATAATTCTCATCCACTTTCTGGACAGAGAGGACTGCTGGTTTGAAAAAGGGGTCAAAGAGGCCATTTATGTTAAAATTGAATAGCTCTTTCACAACGGAGGGGGAGGATTACAACACCATTTATCTCCTGTTTACAACATAATCCTTCCAGCAGTTCCAAGAAGGTTCCATATCCAATTGCACTATTCAGGTGACCCTGAAGGCACAGATAAACCTCCAAATGGCCTCAAATGGCCAAATAACTGTAAGGAATATAAATTCTTCCATTCTCCACTATTCACTCAAAACTGAAGAGGTTTTTGAATAAGAAGCGAAACGTCTTCAAGGAAAAACAAAGAAAGTCCAGTTGCCTTTTAGAAAAGCATAGTTGGGACAACCATGACCTGGATGATTGAGAATCTCTATAGGCATTTACAATTCTCATCCTCTTAGCCATTGATCACATGATTTATCTAGGGACCTGCTGAAATTTCAACTATATCACATCAACTTGTCATTTGCCTCATACTCAGTTCTTCATGGTGTATTAATATAAAGATTAAAATGGATAACGACTTTGTTTGCAAACTTTTACTATAATAATCAAGCCGCTGAACCCCTGCTTCCACAATACTGTTATCTGAACCTAGGGCAAAAAGAAGTAGTATATTGTGACAATACCAATCACTATCAACCCAATCACTAATCCCAAGGGCATTAAACTGGCCCCAAGCAGCTAGTCATATGTACAGGATAATATTAACTCTATTCAGTCAATCATTCATCTCTTTTCTTTACAAAATTCACTGCCAAAACTTGATAGTACAGAACATATCTCTCAAATACTGATTTAGCTTCAGCTGTTGAGATAAAACATATGTCTGCCTGGCTAATGGGAGGGTCCAAAACACAGCATATTAACATGTCAGTGCTCTCACGGGTCACAAAAGAAAATGACCGATGTTCCAGTATCTCCAAAATGGGTGATTTGACCCAAGTTAGTGAAATTATGTCCTGTCAAACCTCCTGGAAAGGAGATTTAAATGAAATAGTGACTGGGTTTTATAAGACTAACCTCTCCAGGCTTTCTCAATTATATTTCAGAGGTAGCTAACTTCTTCACTATCCACCCTGCCTGAGCATTCTGGGAACTTTAACCTCCACAAATTTGAATGTTGCTGTCTTTTCTTTCTAAAATAATAAATTTCATTGCAACTTATATACCACGAGCAATGCTCATTTTACATTTTGAAATAATCTCTTTAGAAAGTGATCAAAATAGTAATACAATAGATGCTTTTATTCTTTCTGTTTTTTTTAAACCTGTTTTAAAGTTTTTCCTCTTTTCTCTTTTCCCTAACCCAGTGGGATTCTAATACCAGACATTCTGCTTGGCTGACATCCACTGGGAAAGCAATGACACCATTAAATATTTAAAGGTTTGAAAACCACAAGAACTACTGTATATAACCAGAGTGGATCGACTTTTTAGCTTCTTTGATTAATAATGAATAAAGCTTCGGATATGTGAATTGGTTTGAGTGCTAACCTGTTAACAAAAGGAATATAAGGGATGAATGCTAACAGATCTCATGAGTTATTCCACTTAACACATTATCTAAACAGAACACACCCGTACACATACACAGAGAATAATCTTCCTCAATCTCATCTATTCCAGATTTCATTAATGATTGATGGCTACCTAATGTTTTTCTGTATCTTGATATAGATATGGATTTTGATCATCTGTCTTTTTGACACCAATATTTCCCTTCCTGGTTATCGGTGTCCCTCTCATCCAAAGAGGAGGAGGGAAGTGGCACATTTAAGACCTTGGTTCTCGTACTTTTTGAGGGGATATAATTAAATATTTATGGTCCTTGTCTGAGGTTAGTGAAGGTGAGTAGGCTATCTCCTCTGACCTTAGCAATGGATAACCCCTCTTCCTTTTTCCTTTCCTTTTCTTTTTTTAAGAAAATGAATTTTCAGTTAGTCATCTGAGTAATGGTTATGGATGTATATCCAAAGAAACTGTGTCATCGTGAATAACACAACTATATTAGCTTTGTTTGAATTAAAATAGAAATAATTTTTAAAAAAAAGAACTGATGCCTAAAATAGGTCAACACAATAGGTCTATCACATTTAAATATTTTTAAAGGTTAACCAATCAAATGTAGAATTAGAGTATCATAACTGGAAAAAACTTAAGGCAGAATTTGCAGTTCAAGATGCCTGTATGGTACTTCTAACATAATTCTCTGGCAATTCTGTAAACATCTCCATTTTGTGCAAAGTATTTAGAAGGATACTTCACAACCTGCTTTCTTTCTTTTTATTCATATCAGAAGCACCTACAAATTACAGACATTCAACATGGAACAAATAAAATAGGCATAAATATGTCATAGAAATGTAACACATGTAAAAAGTATATAGAAGAAATAGGATTAAGACTAAATAACATTTGTCCAATATTGGTCCAAGTCGATAGCATTTTTTTCTTGCCAGCATGAGGTTTTCCCCCATACATGTGGTATTGCCCCGTAGCTTATGAAAGATGGATTGTTGTTCTCCATATTCACTTCTACAGGAAGCCCCATTTTCTAAGACTGTCCTTTGATCTTCCTACCCTAGCCTGCAGTCTATTTAGCGATTTCCCTTCAGGCCAAGGTTGTTCTTGACAGACAGTAGAAGCACAAATTTGCTTTGTCTAAGTAAGAGATTCATCTCAATGTTGAACTGTCCACATCAAGGTCTTTCTCAGATTATCACTAGATACACCTATTCATTTTTTAGATCTGGACATAAAAGCAACTCAATCTCAGGGTGCAATTTGGGGCCAGTCATCCTGTCAGATCCCTAAAAGTGATACTGCCATTCAATTGGGAGGAGGGGAGCCTCGGAGTTAAATCATTAGCTACATCTGAAACAATGGAGTTTTACAACTTTACAACTGGTTTTTTTTGTCACCGGGAAACTGAAGGTCCCAATATCTCTAGAGGGATGTTTATGATAGCCATGTGAGATATATAACTTTGATGTCTAACTAGAGATAGCCATGGGAACATGTGCTTTATTGACTCCCAGGGCAGAAGAGTTAAGGACGCATCTTCACACTTGTGTATTGGTCAGAATCTGCATTCGGACAAAGGGGAGGGGAGATTATTAGCTTAAACCCATTTGCATGGCCTAAAGGTTTTCAGATGCTGCTTTGATTCTAATAGTCTCCATCCTGACTGATTAAAGGTTCCTTTTGAAATTTCAAGAGTCTTTACTTTCTCAAGTTAGGAGAGGAGCCATTACACATCCCTTGAGTCAATGTACTTAATCAATTCTCCCTCTAAGTTGCCATTTTCTCTAGCTGCAGATCTGGTACTCTTGTTCAGGTTGTCCAATATCTCAGAAGTTTAATGCATGTTCAAACTTGCCAAGCAGCATCTTACAGTCTCTCTAATGGCTGATGAAAGCACTAGTTTGAATGCAACCTAATCATAGACCCAGACCGCATCTCCATTTTTTCTCTTTCTCCCTCTCTTTCTTTCTCTCTTGCTGTTTTGCTGATTTTTGCTGTAGTAATGCCTCAAAAACTGGTCTTTCCAGTTACACTATCTTCAACTCTCATTAAATGCATGAGAAAGGGGGAGGAAGGAAGGAAGGAAGCATATCAGCATTTGTTTTCTTTTCCATCTGGGATTATGTGACAAAATGATCTCCTGCCTCTAATCAATTATTTTTTTCCTTTCCTATCTTTTGCATTTTCCTGCAGAACCATTTGCAAGTATAAGCGAGAGATCCTTCAGAGATAATCTGGTTATTATTACAAATTCAACCTCGGACGCTGCAGGCATTAAAAGATGAAAATTGCCTAAAGTCCACTGTTGTACAACAAATCCATACCTCTGGACTCTTGTCCTGAGGTGAAAATGCAAAGAGGAGAGATATTTAGAATCATTTTGACAGTTCATAAAATTAAGCAGGGATTAGGGAGTCTTAAAAAAAACACACCAAATGCCACAGGGCCCACACAATGTTAATCACATCCCCCTGCAACAGGCAATACCACAAGACAGCATTTGGAAGAAAATTGAAAAGAAAGTTATAGACTTTAACTTGCCACATATGACAAAGATAAAACTATATTAA